>NC_072738.1:54287229-54375517 GCF_026930045.1 Uloborus diversus
CGAGCACACACAACTTTGTTTTGTCTACGCTTGCAGTTTTGAAGTTGGATGAATTAATAAATGATCGGATTAAGTTCTTCTCTTTATAATGTGCTTATCTCTTGACAGCTGAAAAATTACTTATGAGTTATAATTGCTAAAAAATATTCCGCGTGTTTTAAAACAATCTAGCTTAAATTGAAGGAGCAGTTCTGCGTCTTTTAGTGGAGTTGGATGTAGTAAAGTTGCGTATATCCTAAGCAGAGGTTCTCAACCTTTCAGACTCTACGCCTCCCTTTGAACGCTGACTTAAGGTTACGCCCCCACCCCCACCCCTATGTGGTCAACAAGAGTAGTGGAATAGGAAACTGAAGCTGACTAGGGTAACTGAAGCAAATTATTACATAAAAATCTAGATAATTAAACGCACAAAATTTAGCACTGCTATATAAAGCTTTATTTTGAACTTATCATTAATAAAATCCAAAGAAGTGAAGAAATAAATTCAATTTCTTTTCAGGTAATCTAGGATCTAGGTGAGGTTGGCATGTACCCCTATCTTGCCCGTCAGTTAAGGGGGGTTAGAAGGGGGCAATTGACTCCCCCTGACTTTGAGAAATCAATGTATTTTCAGATATGAAGCGTGGTTTTTGTAGTTTTTCGAAATAATATGCATTGAATATATGCCCTTGACCCCCCCCCCCCCCACGGAAAAATTTTGATTGCGCGTCTGTCCCCAATTTTCACTTTTACAACATTAATGAGAAAGCTGGCTCTGTAATTCAATATTCACATACGATTACAAAATTGTATGCATTATTGTTTGTTTTCCTATTTTTTCGTCTTTTGCACACTCACGCCTCCAATGGAACTTTTGTACGCCCTCCTAGGGAGGCGCAACCCTCAGGTTGAGAACCGCTGTCCTAAGGTATGGTTCTCAACCTTTTCTAACCTCTCGTGAATAAAAAGCTGGCTAAAAAAGTATGATCTTGCTGCTATCCAATTGTCTTCGGATATGTTAATTGATTTTTTTTTCTTTTTTAATCCTTAGGCTCAGAAGCATCACCGCTCTTTGTCAGCAAAGATAACTTCTGATCGGGGTGAACTGGGTACCCAAAGAGGGTGCCAACCTCGACTTCCAGTGGGCGCACATCGAGGGCGTAATAAAATAAATAAATAAAATAAAATAAAAATGAAGGCGCACAGGTTAAAAAAAACGAAGGCGCACAAGTTTGGAGGCGCAGAAGAAAAAAAACCGTAGGCACACTAGTTCAAGGGTTGGTTGGAAAGGCGGAATAAATAAATACCATAAAATAAAAATAAATAAAACAAAAGAAAATAAAAAGAAGGAAAGTCAAATAAAAAAAATAAAAATTAACAAATTAAATTAAATTAAATTAAATAAATAAAAACAAATAAATGAAAGACAAAAGCACACAAGTTCGAGGGCACAAAATTAAAAATTATAATAATAAAATAAATTTTAAAAACAAATTAAAAAATAAATAAAATACGAAGTTGCACATGTTCGAAGGCGCAAGAGCGAACAGGAGGGAGGGCGCACTGGCCCGGGGGCGATGGGCCGGCGGGCCTATCCACCCCCGCTTCCGACATTATATATGCTTATTCCCTTACTTCAAAACCGATAGCTACGTTGATATGATACTACTAAAATCAAATTTTCAATGTGTGAAAAAACTCTCAGATGGAGTTTTTGGAGTATGTTTCCTGATATCAGAATCAGCTATTGGTTTCGAAATACTTTTTTGGTTGTTGACCTGTGCTATCTTTCAGCGATTTTACAAAAGCAAAAAGGATGGATTGACTTTTCATATTTTGGCAGACACATCTAGAAATCTGTTTTCAGATGATCAGAGTATTCTCAAGTATGGTCTATTTTCTTTATGCATGATCACCCAGTTCGTAATAGTTAACGCAAAAACAGCTGTGTTATTTATGTGTTTATCCTTTTTTGGAATCGTCTGCTTGTAGCAGTGCATCCTGTGTCAGGGACGAATGAGAAGGGGTTAGTTGCTTCAGCTGCCAATTTCCCCGTCTCTTTAATTGTTATTATTTGCTTGACGCGTAACTGGTGGTGTCAAGATCAGAAACTTACATCTGCATATGGCGTAAATCAGGGATCAGTGGGCCAGTACATCTTTTTGAAGTGTGAAATTCATTTTTAACGCTTTTTTCTTCAGAAATTAATAAACCTTGACTATTTCTTCCTCCTTAAATACAATTTCCAAATAAAAGAGTGAAATAAAAAATTGATAAAAATATAAAATAGCAACAATAAAAAGAAAAAGAGGAGCTTGTGAGTGGGTGTACTCCCCCCTTTCCCCAATGATTTATAAACACTGTAAAAGCACTTATTTTAGCGAGAATTTAATTTTCGCGAGCCCGTCGTAACTTCTAAAATTTAAACCTCATGAAATATTTTTTCGACGATGTTATTCCATTCAAATAAAATTTGTGAAATTTTGAGCTCAAAATCACCAATATCTTCAATTTCGCAAAAATTTCGGATCACGAAAATAAGTGTTTTTGCAGTTCCAGTAAAAAAAATGCCGTGGATAGCTATAGGGCAGTAACTGTAAAATTTTCATTTTTTTTTTTCCTTTGCATTTTTGTCATCTGTTGTACGCTAGCTTTATCCTACATGCTTGCTTGTTTGGTTTCCGTTAAAAATAAGCGAGGAAAAAAAAAACCTCTACTCCAACATTTCCCTATTGTTAGTATTGAATCCGACACGCATTTTTTGGAACACCTCAAAAACTCATTTCTGTAGATACTGCCGTTTACCTGCCCACGTCAGAGTAATTTATTATGAGTTTAATTATTATTATTATTATTTTTTAATTAGAGAAGTTATGTGTTTCGCCAATGACACACACACACACACTAAATAAATAAATAAATAAAATAAAATATAAACAGGATAAAATAAAATAAAATAAATAATTTAAATAAAATATAAATCAATAAATTTAAATGAATAAATAAAATAAGTAAAAAATCCCGTTCCCCATTTTGATAGCGCAACTTGCGTCATAATCCCCCCCCCCCCCTGTGAGCACCCCTGGAGCGACAAGAGGAGGGAAGTGAGTAAGTTGAAGTCTGAAGTGTGAGATGACACTTTGTGGTAACAGTAGGGAGGGGATCAAATATGGTGAGAAAGAGTGTGATATCACACTCACTTTTATTGATCCAGTGAATTTCATTGACCATCAAGAAGAAAGCATCTGTGAAATTTTCAAAATCGAAAACGAAACATATCACATATACCGAAACTTACATGGAACGTATTTTTGCGTCGCTACTATAATAATACGTTTAGATCAGTGGTTCTCAACCTTCGAGCAATGACCTCCAAAGGGGTGATTTGACTCCTCAAGGGGGCAATAAGGAAACGAGGAGTGTTTAAAAGATAAAAAATAATAATTAAAAGCCAGCGGTTACCGAAATCGAAAGCACATACGAAACCGAAGTTCAGACAAGGAATCGCTTAAAAAACAAACAAATTAAAATTCAGGAGCTTTGACCTCCTACCCTGGGTGGACCTGGAAGAAGTATTTCAACACTCATCCCCAAATTTGGGAACTTTCTTTATTTCTTTTTTTTTTCTAATTCAAATTGTCAGTGTCTTTAATTTCTCCAGACTTCAATTTAATAAAGATCAATTTAAAAAAAGGTTTTTAAAAGGAAATTTCTAAAACATTTAGTCTTTTCTTTAAAAAAGTAAAAACCCCGCATGAATCGTTCAAGTTTCAATTCGCAACTCCAATAAACTATAGAGGGCGCTGCAGTAACTGTCTAATGGCGGATGAAAAAAGTAAACAAAACGAATGCCGTAACTTATAACTTGCTTTGAAGCTTAATGAATCACAGTAACTTTTCACCGTGTTTGTGGGAAGTTTTCCTTTCTGTGAATTCCTCTGAAATTGCATTACACCACAAACTGTCTGAAGCCTGTAATTTATCCCAAAGAAAACATGTGGAACGAAATGTTTTACC
This sequence comes from Uloborus diversus, assembly GCF_026930045.1. NCBI lineage: Eukaryota > Metazoa > Arthropoda > Arachnida > Araneae > Uloboridae > Uloborus > Uloborus diversus. Next base: position 54,291,226 of record NC_072738.1, read on the forward strand.
TTTTTCTGCGGTATTGTTAATCTCCGCAAGGTATAGCGTATTCATGCGCCGGAGTTGCGAATTTGATGAGCAAAAAAAAGTAAAGTCATATTTTATTTAATACGACACTTACGATTTACTAATATCTGGTAGTTTTCATTTTTAATAAAGCTACTTGCAGGAGGAGAAGCATTTTTCAATCAAAACAAGTCCATAAAACCTGCTAAAATATTTTTCGTTTCAAAAAAAAATAAACGTATCAGTTCGACGACTTTAGTATTTTTTTCTCCAAAAATTTTCTTTTAAACATGTAATTTTCTATTAATCGCAACTCCAATAAACTATAGGGGGCGCTGCAGCCACTGTCGAATGGCGGATGAAAAAGGTAAAACAAACAACTACCGTAACTTATAAATTCTTTTGAAGCTTAGTGAATGGCAGTAATTTTTCATTGTGTTTGTGAAAAGCTTTCTTTTCTATTCCTCTGAAATTACATTATACCACAAATTATCTGAAGCCAGTAATTCACCACAAAGAAAACACGTGGAACGGAATGTTTTACTTTTTTTGGTTGTATTGTTAATCACCACAAGGTAGCGTATTCGAGCTCTGGAGTTGCGAATAATTTCAGACGTGTTACGAAATTCGTGATAATACAAATGAATCAAACAGCAAACATTTACCAAAAAAAGAAAAAAATTATAATATTTTTTACGAAACAAATGTTTTTAAAATGAAATTTTAAATTTCATGATGAATTATTCAAGAAAAAAATATTATTAATTTTAATTTTAATGCAAATAATTTGCAAAATTTCATTTGTTTGATATTATTGTTATTCTTTCCATTTTTTGAAATTCGTATGGCGGAAAAAATAATATCGCTTGCTACATTATTACAAGAGCACAAGAGCAACGAGAGATATATTCTATTAAAAATCGTCTGCTATACATCTGCCACCTATCCGAACAGAAAACAAAAAGAGCCAACCTTATTTATTCTAAATAACCAATTCGATGAAGAAAGTACTTTTTATTTTGTTTGCTTATTGAATACGTCACAGATGGCTTGCCCAATTATAAGCTGTTTTCTACATTTCTGTTATGAGACGAAGTAGTTACTGTTGGTGGCTGCTTTGAGGATCGTCTGTCAAACAGTTTTTGAGTGGTGTCTCGCATCAGACTGAGTTCTGCGAGCTAAGGTTTAGCGAAATAAAAAGTGATGGATTCTTACGATCTTGAGTGTAAGCTTTTAAACTTAATGCAAGAAACTGGATATAATATTGTACAAGAAAATGGTCAAAGGATAATGGGACCTCCCCCTGGTTGGGTTGGACCGCCACCCCCTAAAGGATGCGAAGTTTTCGTTGGAAATTTGCCTAGAGATACTTTTGAAGATAAACTGTTTCCATTATTTGCAACTGTTGGAACTATTTATCAATTTAGGCTTATGATGGATTTCAGTAAAAGCAATCGTGGTTTTGCATTTGTTACTTACACTAACAAAGTTGACTGTCAAAAAGCTATTGATTTTTTAAACACCTATCCCATAAAACGGCATAGAATTGGGGTAATGAAATCACTGGACAATTGTAGGCTGCATATCACCGGAATTCCGAGAGAGAAAGGAGAAGCTGAGGTATTCAGCGAAATTGTTAAGTATACTCCGAATGTTGCCAATGTAACTGTTCATAATAATTGGAACACTAAACTACATAAAGGTTATGCTATTATCGAGTACGAAAGCCATAGAGCAGCATCAATGGCTAGGCGTATTTTAATTCCTGGAAATGTGAAGCTCTTCGATCAAAAGATCAAAGTAGAGTGGGCTTTACCTGAAACAGAGTTTGTAAGTAGCCAAATTCTCTATTTATTTACAGTGCATGCATAAGTTTATGAATTTCCATAAAATGAATTTACCTTCTCAATATAACAAAGGAAAGTAAATGAAAATGTCTCTATAAAAATTCAATGATGAATTTTCTTCGGTTTAATTTAACTCGATTACTTTATGAATAATAAATTAATTCAGTAATTCCAGAAAATATAATGTTATAGGAATTATTATGCTAATTGATCCTACTGTCAATTTACGAAAAATGGAGACGAAATGATTTCAGAGTCGCGCAATATTTTTCCTGCTAGTTTTTCCAAGAAAACCCTGCATGAAGTATTTCCATGCAGATTGTAACGAGCAGGGTGCCATTCATTAATTACGGAGGGAGGATTTTGGCAATGGAATAAATCTTTATTTTAATGTCCCAAAGTTAATAAAACTTATTTATTAAAAATTATGCAAAAAAGGTAAGTATAGAAAATATGGAATTTTTATATTAAAAATGGATTTTTGCTACAAACAAAAATTAGTTATAAAAATATAAAAATACCTTTGCTTAAAAAATAAAAGGAAATAAAACAACGTTAAAAGTACAGTGCAGGAACACTGCAGACACGTGTTTTGGCGTTACAAAGAATTCCTTTTTCAATGCACAAAATGGGAGCTCGTGGATTTAAAGGCATCCGACAAAAGTCGGATTTTTTTTCGAATGTCTTTACATTCTGTAGCTCATGTTATGCACTGAAAAAAATGTTCCTTGTAACCGGGGGGGGGGGGGGGGGGGTCAGAAACACGTGTCTGCAGTGTTCCTGCACATTTATTGTATTTAAAAAATTATTTTTGTTTGGCGGACTAAAACTATAATTGATTAGTATACAGTGAAACCCCTCCTGACGGACACCCCTCTTATGCAGACAAATTTTAAATCCCCAGTTCCAATGCAAATAACATTATTAAACCCCTATCCTGCGAACACCTCGCTATTGCAGACAAAAAAATTGTCCTGTTAGTGTCTGCATTAGAGGGATTTTACTGTAATTTGTTTTAATTCCAACTTGATTAATCATACCTTTTATTTATTTATTTTTAATTTTAAAAATAATTTTTTTGTAAAATTTTTGACACAAACAAAATTGTTTATGTAACTCGTAATTGAATTTCAGCAGGAATTTAGTTTTAAAAACTATTATATGGACAAGGAGGTCTATACTACTATTCCAATAAGCTCAAAATTCATCACATGTGTGTTAAAGGTTCTTCTTAAAACATAATTGGTACTTGGTAACTCGGCCGAGTAGTGAAAGGCCGAGTACTCGGTAACTCGGTACTCGGCCGAGTAGTGAAAGGCCGAGTACTCGGTACTCGGTTACTCGGCCAAAGTGCTACTCGGTACGTCTCTAAAAAATATTAATAGTATTAAAATAATTGGGACCGATCCAACGTACCCCCACCTCCCCCTATGTTTCGAGAGAATCACCGTAGGGGTTGCGGAGTCGGAGTTTTCAGATTTTGAGGAAAAGGAGTCTTTTGACTTGTCGGAAATTATTGTTTGTCCGGAAAAAAAAATATCTGCTGTATTTTAATAATATTTTACATGAATTTTTTTTACATTATTTTTGTTAATTTTTTTCATAATATTCCGATATATTTCATAATTTTCTGAATTTTTTTCATTAATTTGTTTTTTAAGGCACAATTATTACAATTACTTTTTGTCACATTGAAATATTATTCTAAGTATATAAAGTAAAAAGGAAATTGCAGATTACTGCAATTTGTGATATTTAACGTTTTTTTTCTTACTTATTCTTCAGCACGAAGGTATTTATTTATCTTATTATTCTAAGTATTTAAATAATTCTTGTAATTAGGGTTCCCCCCCCCCTAAATTAAAAAAACAAAAGCAAAATAGAAAAAATTCTGATCTAATCGATTCAGTTGACTATTGTCAATGCTTTTTTTTTTTGCCACATTTCTAATTTTTTATAGAAATATTATATCTACAAAGTAGGGTCTAATATAATATTTTTATGTGAAGGGCTGATCCCCGTCCCTCCAAGCTTTATGTTTCGAGAGAATCACGGTAGGGGTTGCGGAGTCGGAGTTTTCTGGTTTTGAGGTAAAGGAGTCTTGTGACTTTTACGGGCCCCCTCCATATTGTTTACTCCACATGCCTACATATATTTCACTCCTAATTTTAAAAATCTCGGGGCCCCTTCAGGCTTGGGCCCGAGCCCACAGGTGTCGCTACTCCCACCCTCCCCCCTGTGAACGCCCTTGACTGCAATTAATTTGAACTCTTTTTTTTTTTTTTCAAAGACATAAAAAAAATCTATAGTTCTCATCAGGGCTGTGGAGTCGGCGTCGGACTGATTTTGGGGTAGGGGAGAAGGGGGCTAGTGTGGACAAGGGGTTAGTGTGGACATCTGGAATTATTCTTTATTTGTTTTTCAAAATTTCTCTGTTAATTTATGCATAATGACAACACCAACAGGCACTGCCATGTGTAGTTTCATGACAACACACTTGATACTTCAGTAGCAAATTACAAAAGGTTTTCATAGTGGAAAGTAAATTTTGGATTTTCTTTAAATAAATAGATTACACTTTTTAAATTTATTATTTAAAGTAAAGAGAGATAATGTATCATAAATAAATGTATTAAATATATTTTGATATTCAGTATTGCTGTGCATAGTTTTACTTAATAATTAAAAGGCTTAAAAGAAAACATTGCCCCATGGGGTTAGAGTGGACACACGGTGATGGGGCTACTGTGGACACATGGTAATGATGCCTATGTGGACTCATACACACACTAATCCCTTGCAGCTCTGAGTGAGAAAAAAATACGGAGTTAAATATAATAAATTTTATAATATTTGCCTGATTAGATTAATTTTGACAGGTATACATTCAAATACAAAGGATTTCATGTCCCGTTTTTAGCCTACTTTCCCAGTAAAAGTCGGAAAAAGAAGAAAAAAGCATGAAAGAAGGCTTAATGCATCTTAAAAATATCGCGAAAAACAAAAAAAAAAAAAAAAAAGGCAAAAATAAATAAAACAATTAAATAAATATCGAAAAATTAAAAATTAGAAAGTAGGGTATTGAGATGGGGAAAAATGTCTGTCGGTCTGTCTGTCTGTCCCAGACCTCCTAATAACTTTCGAATGAATAGTCCGATTCGAACAAACTTTTTTTTGTTCGAAAGATCTCGGCGAGGACACCTCATTCCCATATTTCACTTTTTGATTTGAAATATTTTTTGTTTAATTTTGAACAGTTCAAAAAAACTTAACATTAGCGCCAACGGGGAAATTCAAGGCAATTCCGAACTGTGAGGCGAATTTGCTTCAAACAAACTTTGTAGGAAAAAGCTTTTGATGAAAAACTTGTGTATAAAACATCTTTTTGATTTGAACAATTTTCCGTTCAATTTCGAACAGTTCAAATCCCTTAACATTAGCGCCTACGGGGAAACTGAAAGTCAATGTTGATTCCGTACTTGAATGCGGATTTACTTCAAACAAATTTTGTTGAAAATAGCTCTTGACGCCAAACTCCAGATTTTGACTCCGAGAATTTAGGGGCACTTGACTCCGACTCCGACTCCTGTGCCCGACAATTAATCGGACTCCGACTCCCCGACTTCGACTCTGACTTCGTAGCTTTGGCAAAAATTTATACACGAAGGACAAATGACTGACTCCGATTCTTAGATATTTGACTCCGACGTCTTTACCCCAAAATGAGATTGACTCCGACTCCACAGCCATTATTTTAACTGTGAAATAAAGTCATTTGTGTTTCTACATAAAGTTATGCGCAGACGATTTTTTTTTTTTTTTTGACAATGAAAATTATCTTTTTAAGTTGACATTTTATTGTTTTTATTTTTTTTTTTTTTTTTGGTAAGTGCATTAATTCATTTAAAAAAATGTTTTTGGCAACAGGGAAAAAAGAAACGATTTTTTTTTGATATGATGTTTTTATTTTAATGAGCTTATTAATTTTAATTATTATTTTTTCGTTTTGAAAGCTGTTAAAGATTTTTTTAATGGAAAAACGTGTATTAGCTGCTTTGTTTAAAAGTTGCTGCTATTTTATTTGTTCAGTTTTTTTTTTTTTTTTTTTTTTTTTTTAACGCATCTAATTTTTTTAGATGAGTGAGGAATATTTTATTCCTAGAAATCAGCTTAAAGTATTTTAAAAATATGTTTGAAAACATTTGCGATTTTAGCTTGAGAATATTGATCAGGTACTAGAAAGTAGTATAGGTATACGGGAAAGTAGGCTCGTCTAGTTCTAGACAGAACTTCTTGTTTCTTATTTTAGGTTTCATTTACAAAATAAGATAGATTCTTGTAAAGTGATGAATTTTTTTACAAATGATTTTATTTATTTATTTATCATATTAAATTTTGGGATTGTATTTTTTAACAATTGCTTCATAAAATGATTTTTTGAAAATGATAAAATGATGACATTTAGAAAGGATTCTGTGTGTTTTTGCACATTTTTAAGCCTTTTTCTTACTAAATGACATTGCTTATTGAAAGTTGATAAATCAATTTACCATGGAATTCTGTTATTTTCACACATTTTTTAAAACTATTTTTTAACAATTTTAATTACCAATGACATAAGCCTTAATGACTTTGTGTTGGTCAAGTTTATGGAAAAAAATTATTCTTTTGCACTATGTTGGACCAGAGTGGAGGCCGTGTGCAAATCAACTGACTTCATTATGCATTTCATCTGGGGAAAAAGGTGAACGAAATAGTTCTTTGAAGCACAAAAAATTATTCTTTTTCCACTGTGGAAAATATGTGTCAAAATATCGTGAAATGAAATTGTAGGGAAACTGCAATCGATAGACGTTGCTAATAGCACACTGTAAACAAATTCCGAAACGTTACTGATTATTTCCGTGGAACGTTGCAGAATTTCACGGGTTTTCACTTATTTTCCCGTAAAATCAATTGTCTTCGAAAAAACGTTTAATGAATTGCTTCAAGTTGCACGAATGTAGATTCCTCAATGGTGTGAAAAATACTTTTAGCTACCAGTTTAAAGATTAACTGAGTGTGTTTATTAAGCGTATCGTCTGAAGCTCGGTCACGGTCCGTCCAGGTTGACTAAGTTAGCAATGCGCGATGACCTCTCAATGAGAGATCTTCTTATTCTTCGGGAAGTTTAAAAGATAGTTTACGAAGGTTATTAACTTTTGGCGGAAAATGTTCCAAGTGATGTTATTGGCAGAAATTGGGCACTTGAGCTCCCCATTAATTTTCAGGAACGTCTCTGAATTCGCAACTCCAATGAACTATAGGGGACGCTGCAGCCACTGTCTAATGACGGATGAAAAAGGTAAAACAAACGCATGCTGTAACTTATAACGTGCTCTGACCTGACGCTTAGTGAATGACAGTAATTTTTCAAAGTGTTTGTGGGAAACTTTCTTTTCAATTCTTCTGAAATTACATTACATCATAAACTGTCTGAAGCCTGTAATTTACCAGAAAGAAAACACGTGGAATGGAATGTTTTACCTTTTTCCTAGTATTGTTAATCACTGCAAGATAGCGTATTCGAGCTCTGTAGTTGCGAATTGTGATTACGGTACATATTCTACTCTGCATCTCATATAACATTTAATGTTGATATCTTTAATAATAGTGTTAAGTAGAAAAAAAAATCTCTTCTGCATTAAAATAAGCCTTTTTTAATCTAAACAAGAGTGAATAGCTTTCAAACATTTTAATTTCTTTTAAATAGTTTCTTTGTTTTCAGACAATTCAAAGCTACGAATTAATATCCTAAACCCTTATTATTAATTAAAATCTGCTATTTAGGTTAGTTAAAACTTATTTATTTATGTTTTAAATCCCCTGTTTACATTGCTTAATTAATATTCTATCTTGTCCACACTAGCTCCATGACATGGGGCTAGTGTGGACAAAAACAACCTTTTTTGAAACATTGTTTATTAAATAACTGTTCAGTCAAAAAATGTTTTAATACATCAATTAAAATAAATGCAAAAGTACAAATTATTGTAAAAAAAAATCAAGTGCATTAAAAACAGTATTTAGTACACTTTTTTTGCAAAAATGCAAAATTTGTCCACACAAGCCCCTGTCTCCCCTTAAAGAGTCGGAGTCGTTCGAAAAAATGCCGACTCCGACTCCTATTTTTTTTTACTTCCTTTTACAAAAAAGGAGGTATTGTATTCGCGAAGAAAAAATTTTCACTCAAAAATTGACCTTAATTTCCATTTTACTCACCCCCGAATGAATGTTGAGGTTTTTTTTTTTTTCCCGACTCGACCACACGTGGATAAGTGCCTAAGAACATATAGACACGCGAAATATCTATTTTGACGATTCCCGAGTTAATTACAACAAGTTTTCTCGTGACGTCTGTATGTGTGTATGTGCGTATGTGCGGATGTATGTCGCATAACTCAAGAATAGTGTGTCCTAGAAAGTTGAAATTTGGTACGTTGACTCCTAGTGGGGTCTAGTTGTGCACCTCCCCTTTTGATTGTATTCGGTTGTTTCTAAAGGGGTCTTTTGCCCCTTTTTGGGGGAAAATCATTGTTAATTTCGATGTAAACTCAAGTGGCATTATAATTTCGCGGACACGGCGATATATAGCCAGTTTTTTGGTCGCCAAGTTTTGTCACCAACTTGGCGACAAATTTGGCGATTTTTTTTTCTTTTTAAATCTGGTTTCAATTCGGCCACTGTTGGTGATATTTGGATAGCAATTAGCAAACTATTGAATCACATTAAAATTGCCAGTAATGGGGGAAATTACATTCAATTGGAGTAAAAGGAAGTCATGTGATGCACACATCAGCTCGTTTTCTGTAACTTTCACTAACTCCTTGCATTTTTTTTAAAAAACTGACTACCAATTAATTTGATTACATGTATAAAGGCCTACTAATAAGAAAATAACTCATTGTGCAGGGCCGTCCGAAGAGCAGACGGCGCCCGGGGCGAAAGTTTCCTGGTACCCCCCCCCCCCCCTCCTTTATACACACACAAAAATCAAGTTAGTTATAACATCAATGCATAGTAGATACTTATTTTTTACATATTAATGAACAGAATAATCAAAGGGCTATGCATACTACAAAATAAAACAGAAGCAATGAATCTGTTTCGAATATTTGTAAAGCATTAATGCCCCAAAAACTTTTCGAAAAAAGGGAAATGTTGAAAATTCAAATAATTATCTAGTAAAATATTATTCCATTAGATAAAAAACAATCAAAACTGAGTTGGTTATTCATATTGATCAAACTAAGAACACGAATAAATAATTTGCTGATTAGAAATAGAAAATGTATTTATCGAATTACATCAAAATTAAATTTCGATCTGGACTCATCCAATGATTCAAGAATTTTTTGGTTTTACTTGTACCAACGTAATACCAGCTTTCATATATGTTATAAACAAAGCTGTTATTCTTTTGCATCAAATATTTAAGTTTTAGGGAGAAGCTCACAAATACTCAACAACATCGAAAATCGCTAAGAATAGCGTTTTTGGAGCTCTAATTTTGAAAAATCACTGGCCCTAATATTACAAAATATGGCCTTACAAATTGCATTTTTAAGACTTGAGTTTGAGAAAATATTTCGTGCAAGGGTCCCCATGCCGCTTTTCTTTAATATCACAAGTAATGGATTTTTTAAACGACACCTACAAAAAATTAAATAGAACAGCCTCTGAATGTAAATCATTGCTTAATTTTTTTAACCTTAATTTAGAAAAATTCCTGGGAAATGTTCCAGATCCTCCATAAAACCTTCAAAGTTTGTTTTAAGTTGCGTTTTTAAAACTTCAATTTCGAAAACTTGCAGGGAGAAGGAATTGATTTCAATCTATTTAAAAAAATAATCGATCGGAAAGAGTCTCTGAGCCCTTATCGTAACGTCAATAAACATGGCCTATAATCGGGTTTTTAAGGCTAAAATTGCGTTTTTAAAACTAAATGCTCAAAATTTTGACCAAAAACCTTTTAACTTTTTTCCTACCTGATAAAAAAAAAAAAAAATCTGTTTTTTGTTTTTTCAATGTGCCCCCTTAAAACTTTTTTCTGGTTACGAAACTGCACGCAGGGATAGAATTTAAGCAAATTTGGTGAGAACTAGACAAAGAAAAGCCTTGAACAGTCAGACGAAAAGCAAAAATAGTCAACAATTCAACAATTTTCGCTATCGACAGGGAGTTGATATGATACACTAAATACTGTATAGAGTTGAGGAAAGCCTTCGAACATGGAACTAAAAAGCTCATAACGTGTTTTTTATTCTAATTAGAAATTTCGAACAGGTGCCATCTTCAGCAGAAAAATCAGAGCTTTCGATGGACAAATAATGTTAATATGTGCAAGTATTTTTTCATCCCCGTATTAAAGAATTTATACGAAAATTGTATTTTATCGGCCCCATGGGGGGTTTTGCCCCCCTTAACGGGATGAAAACTACCCTTTGTGCTATTCTGATGCATAAGCTACATTATTGTAAAGTTTGATCAAAATCCATTCAGCAGTTTTTGCGTGAAAGAGTAACAAACATCCATCCATACAGACAAACTTTCACATTTATAATAGTAGTAAGACTGTAGGCTTATGGTAACCAAATAGGAAATAAAAAGCTTAGATTCGAATCTGTTTAAATATCGTAAGACTGCATCAACTTTTATATCTCGTTGTACTAAGGTTGCAATCATTGGACATCGTTAAATTAAATTATCCATTTAAAAATTCAATTGATGGTGGATTTTATCATTTGCAAAGTTGATGTTGGGATACCCACTCAAAATCATTGGCAAAAAAGCTCTTTCAATTTTATCTTGAAGTAATGCAAAAGCGTCTTATAATAAATAAATTTTCATGCTGAAATTCTCGTATTGCTCTTGAAGATTTACCCGGTGAAATAATGAACCGCAACCATAAAAATTATCTGTCCATTTTCAGAGGCAACGGCAAACACAATGTCTCACCGATATCAGAAACATTGTTTTTTCTCATCTCAAAAAATACCCAGCGCCTAAAGAAGTTTTCACTTCAGAAATATTATATGAGGACAGGCCCGCGCCAAGCCTAATCGACGCCGTCGTGAAAATGTCTTTTGGGCGCCTTTATGCAGTATTGTTCGAGGAAGATATGGTTAACACATGGTGTGAGTTTTTTTTTAGACAAATGTAATGCGTGAGAAAGTACCTTAAACATTTAATTTATTAAAAAAAAAGAATGTGTAAAATGTACACTTAAATACCTTTATTGAAACATAAGTTTTTATTTATCTATTTATTTATTTATTTTGAAAAATAGCATTGGAAGCAAATATATACGTATGCATATTAAATACTGAAGACATCTTATACAAAATAAACTGATTGACACTATCAACTAAGTTAAGAAATAGTGACGCAACCGGAAAATAGTTTTAAGGGAAGGGGGGGAGCAATTATTATTATTATTGTTTTTTTTCGATATGAACTTAGTTTCAATTTTTCAGCAGAGCCTAAACACGCAATTTTGCGATCTTTGTAGATGTAGGGGGGGGGGGGGGGAATTTCCAAGAACCTATTCAATATTTTCCAAAATTGATGTCTTAAAAACGCGATAATAAGACCATACTTGTTACTGTTTGGGAAAGCAATAGGGCTAAGGGGTTTCTGATCGATTAAGCGAGTCCTAAAAACGAAGATTTTAGACGATTATAATGGTATTAGAAAGAAAGGATCAGAGGTTCTCCCTCTTATTTTTTTTTGAAATTGTAATTTTAAAAACTCAATTTTCATTGTTCCTTGGTGATATAACAGGTTTGAGAGCCCCCTCCCCGAACATATTTTGAACTTAAAGACTTAACGCAATTGTAGATCATTTCCTCGCAACGTTAGGGTCCCCGCAAGTTTTCGAAACAGACGTGCCAAAAACGCAATCTTCGACTATCTTCAATGTTGTTAGAGCATGAGGTGTTTGGGTCTCTCCTCAAATTCAGGACGATCTGTATGATTTTCGGGGGAGGCTCCAGTACATGGCGTTTTGATTTTTTTTCTCATTTGGATACGGATTAAAAAGGGTAAAAGGGGGAGGCGGTGATGAAAGAAAGAAAAATATGGCTAAAACGTAATTAGCTGACCAATGACCTGCAACATGGAAATTTTAAATTTAAAAATTTATTTAAAAAAAATTAATATTTCCCTCCGACATTTTATAAGCTGAAGAGATTAAAAATATCATAAAATGTTTCAGGAGGAAAATACAAGAAGTTAAAATCATCATTAAATACAACTCATGAAAATTTGTCATATGCATTTAAATCACTTTCTAGTATCACCTTCGGTTTCAGTGCGAGGCATTCCCACCTTTTATTGTCATTATGGACTTATATTTTTCTTAAACCGTTATTTATACATTCTAAATGTAGCTCAAGATGACGGTTATACTCTTTGCATTTTTTATTAAAAAAATCTAATTTGAAGAATACAATTAAGACAAAATGAACAAATGAAGAATTTTCCTAAGGTTTTTCGTATATACCTGATAGTAAGAAAATGGCAAATATTTAATTTTGGAAGACAGTGTACATTTTTACTTCATATCTCGAAGTTATTTCGAGTTTAGTAACCAAAATGGGGAGTAGCAAATTTGTTGTGCCTCGTATGCTCAACCAGAGACACACCGTAAAAGCATTCACGGCTCCACGTTAGGAAGAAAAATGCTAATTTAAGCATTAGTTAGCATCAAGTCTTTTCAGTGTAAAAGTTACGCTTTTGAATAGCATGTTTATATACAATAAGGCAATAATTTTTCCTTTTATAGATAGCCAGCGAGACAAACTGCTTGTTTCAATGAGCAGTATAATTTCACCGCCACCATTTATAAATTGTGAAAAGTTCAACTTGATTTTTTCGGTCGGAGATTTTTTCACCTATTAGGAACATTTTTAATCGATAGAACTTGGCGCCTTTTTGACTCTGGCGCCGTCGTGCTCCGCACGACCGTGCACATAGGGACGGCGCGGCCCTGTATGAGGGCGAGGGATCGAACACACGATGGCAGTTTGTTCGATTCTTGAGACTGAAGCGCTGCCGATCGTGCCACTGAGGGGCACTGATCATCGTAAGCTTATCGAAAAAATCGCACGTAAAGGAGCAGCGAGAAGCCGAGCATGCACTGTATCCCAAGTGTTGATGAGGTGACGGACTTTCGGTGTCGTGAAATGGATGGTTTTTCCCACCTCAAAAGTGCTCACCGTGCCTAAAAAAGTTTTCACTTCAAAAAAAAATCTCATTTTACGAAAAGAAGACAAAGAAAAGTAAAGTACTTCAATGATGCACCACGTTTTTGTAGCAAATGTTTAATATTGCATGTCCGATTCATTTAAGCGGCTTGGTTGCAGGCCTGTCATTTCGAACTTTTTCAAGAGTTTGGAGGGGGGGGGGGGGGTGAAGCAATGCTAATTTTATCAGAAAACAACAAAAACCGCCACACTTATTTGTAAGAGATTGGTTTTCCAAAGCCAGGGAAGCTGGTAATTGACTCGCCCCTAACAGTTTTTTAATGTTAATGTCTGATAATTTCGCTCTGTTTTTGAACAGTTCTTGTTTTCTCGTCCTTTTACTTAGTAGCGGACGTATTGTATTCGCGAAAAAAAATTCCCTCAAATTTCGGCCTAATTTTCCATTTTACTCATCATCCCCGTATGGTTTTTTCAACCCTACCGCACGCGCATATATGCCTAAGAGCGTATGGAATATCAATTTTGATCCTCACCGAGTGACTTACCACGAGTTTTCTCGTGACGTCTGTATGTACGTATCTCGCATTACTCAAAAACGGTATGTCGTAGAAAGTTGAAATTTGGTATGCAAACTGCAGACTCCTTGTGGAGTGTAGTTGTGCGTCTCCCATTTTGGTTTTATACGGATGTTCCAAAAGGAGTTTTTTACACCTTTTTGGGGGAAAATTCGAGCTTATGGTCGTCAAGTTGTGTCGCCATGTTGGCAAAATTTTTTTTTTTCGAATTTAGTTTTAATTAGGCGTTATTGGCGATTCCTGTAAAACGCTTTTTTGCATCGGTGCGTGACGAACATGGAGTGAAAACATTTGAAGTGTTTCCTTGCTTACCCCAAGGCACTATTATCATTAAATGGTGTAAAAGGAAGTCATAATACAGTCTTACCAGTAAAAACAGTTAAGTTATCGGATCAAGTTCAACCTTATAAAAAAATTGAAAAAAAAAAAGCATTTTCCTGCATGTCAAACATCGCCAACAAAATATTATCAAACTATAAATAACTTACTGAATTTTTGGTTCTTCAATAATGAAATAATGCCGTCACGCATGCTATGGCGCCGGTTTCATTGTTGGTGACATCAGAGCGTTAGTTCGATCATATTGTAAAAAAAAATCCGAAGCGTTAACTGATTCCTTCCGTGGAACGTTTCGGGATTTCTGAGTTTTTAATTTATTTCCTGAGAAAATCAAGTATCTTTGTCAAAGAGTTTCCTGAATTGCTACAAGTTGCACCAAAGCAGACTTCTCACTGTTGATTAGGAAGCGGCAAGGTGCTCAGCTTAAGTTGAACTGCCCAAATTGGGCACCTTAACCAGCTTAAATTACGATAGACCGGTGTATCTACCGGTAAAGTAATTAGAGCGACTTCGAAAACAACCAGTTAACCGGTAGCTGTATTTAGAGAGCTACACTTAGTTACCGGTTGATCAGTAGCGGTATGCGAACGTAACCCTGGTTAGTCACAGGTTTATAATTTATATTTTATTGTACTTTGCTAAGTCTCAACAATTCGGAACTCCAGCGCTCGAATACGCTACCTTGCGGTGATTTATAAAACTGCGAATGCAACTAAAACATTGCCACGTTGCGCTCCACGTGTATCTGTTGACGTAAACGCGGCCAGTTTGTTCTGAGTAACGCATTCAACATGTCTAAGAACGCCTTCAACAACAGAAATTAATTCGTCCCTTAGTAGTATTCTCGAGCTTCTCAAAATAATGTTAGTTTTCCTTATTTCTTTCAAAAAAGTATTAAATGGTGGAAGTGTAAACAAGAAAACTCTGGATTAACAAAATTGGATAACGTTATACCAGGTAAAATTTTTTATTGTTTTGTATGAATTTGTAAGAATATGAGTTTTTTTTTAATCTTAAATTAATTTAACTAATCATATTTTACAGCAGCATTTAGTTGGAATGGACAGTATGCAAAATATTTTCTTGAATTTATTATCGTAGAACAAAATGAAAAATGTTTAACCGAGAAAGAATTTACTTGATTCCTTTTATTTTCAGCTGAAAGGTTTCGCCAAATTTGTTTAGGGTTATAGTTTTGGAATTGTGCGAGCAAAGTAGCCTTGGCGAGATTTCGCGTTTTTAGTTTAACCATTTTTAATTTTTATCATGAGTGGAATAAAATGATAGTAAGATTACAGAATTCGATAAGTAAAAAGAAATAATGGTCAATCAACTGAAAAGAAAACTACCACCGTATATAAACTGTGAGTACACATTTTATTTATTTTGTTCTGAGTGAATTTGAATAAATATCAGTTTTTCAATTCGATGAAGAAAAAAAAAACGAACTTAACAACATTGACTGGACACTTTTCCTTAACCTAATTCCACATAAATGATTTAAATAACCTTTGTTACTACAGTATCCTACTGAAATAGAAAGTGTGCAAATAAATTTTCTTGGAAAATATTTATCGCAGAACAGATTGAAAAATCCAGAAAGAACGTTAAGAATTTGAACAATAAAAAATAAAAGTTCGCCAAAAATCTGTTTATAAGGTTATGGTTTTAAAATTGTGTGAAAGAATAATGTATCTTGACAAGATTTCGCATATCAGGTAAATCATTTCCATGACGAATGAATTAAATGCATGATTTCTTTAGATATCCAATCATATAGTCATAGAAATAAATTATCTAGTGTTAAACGTTACTCTTGACAGTCTGCCACGTATGTGCACTATGTGACAAAAATGTCAACAAATGCCGGAAATGTCACGAAACTGAACTTAATATGTACTAATGTATAGAAAAAACGGTACAAAATGAAAATGCCGTTCGAAGCGAACCAAAAATTTATGAATTCCGAATTCAACATCGTGAAAATGGCTGCTTCAGAACAACTTACTGTGTGTTCTGCATTAATTGTTTACTTTCGTAATACTTTTTGGTTTCTAATCTCTTTCTATATGGGTCAGAATAACCAAAAGACTTTGAAAAATCTTTTCAAATGAATAAAGCAAAAAAATCATACATAACAACAAAAATCACAACACTTTTAGCATTTTCTTCGTTACCACATGCGTTTGTTTTAGTTTTTAATTCCGCCATTAGACAGTGACTGCAGTGCCCCCTATAGTTCGTTGGAGTTGCGAATGGTAAATATTTAAAGCGAATAATTTCTGCTCCGTTCCTTGCTATTTTTTTTTAAAGCCTCGCTATTCGGAACTCCAGAGCTCGAATACGCTACCTTGCGGTGATTTACAATACTAAAGAAAAAGGTAAAACATTCCATTCCACGTGTTTTCTTTGGGGTAAATTACAGGCTTCAGACAGTTTGTGATGTAATGTAATTTCAGAAGAATAGAAAAGAAAGCTTTCCACAAACACGATGAAAAATTACTGTCATTCACTAAGCGACAAAGCAAGTTACAAATTACGGCATTTGTTTGTGTTATATCCGTGCCTGAGGTGTGTCGAGTGTGTTTAATTAACACGGATGCAACAAATACGAAAAATGGGTTTATTTAGAAGACATAAATTATGAGCTGTTACTTTACACCGACGGATGCAATCGCCATGTTCTCGACTTCACACAGCAGTCCGGCTGTTGCCAACAGACTTTTGCTATATCCAACATCTCCCTCTTTTAGGACATGACGAAGTCCTTGTATTTTTGAGGCAGTTTTCTGGCTCTTTGTGGTCTGGCTGTGTTCGGTACTGCCGCTACAGATGGATCAGCTCTCCCGGTATCAGATGAGGAAGAAAACTCACTCAGGAGAGATTCATCATTTCTGATCGGTCGGCAGTAACGAAATTGAACCACGTTTCTTGATCAGGCCGTTCGGTTGTTCTGAACTCTTCAGTTAAGACATTGGAGTTAGAACGTGTTACTGTGTCGTCATACCGGAGGCGTAGCTGATTAGCATGGGAACGAATGAGTCGTACTCTGTCATTTAATTCGAGAAATACGTTGTAAAGTTCATTCCCTTTACGTTCGATTATTTTCCCTGATTCCCATTTCCAGGTGTTATTTAGGTACACTTTAGCATACACTAAATCGCCTTCCTAGAAGTTTCTATTTTCTGCTCCATGGTGCCTGTTAAATTGAGAATTTTGCTTTTCATTGATCCTGGCAGCTGTATTTTCAGATGGACGAACCAAGTTCAGGACAGTTCTTAATTTTCTTCCCAGCATCAACTCGGCCGGTGATTTGTTTCCAATGTATTTATTTGGTGTATACCGGTAAGTGAACAAAAATGTATTTACAGCTGATTGAAGGTCTCCTCCTTGTTGAATTTTCTTAATTCCTCTTTTGAAAGTGTCTACAAAGCTCTCTGCTTGTCCATTTGATTGAGGATGATAAGGAGGTGTTGTACTTTGCTGGATACCATTTTGTTTACAAAAATGATCAAAAAGATGACTGGTGAACTGTTTACCGTTGTCAGAGACTATTGTTTTCGGTACTCCATATCTGGCACAAGTTTCTTCCATAAATTTTACAGTTGCCGGTGCAGAAATAGATTTTGTCGTGAAAATTTCTGGCCATTTGCTATGTGCATCGATAATAAGCCGGAAATAATAACCTTCTATAGGCCCTGCATAATCGACGTGTACTTTTTCAAATGGTTCTTTTGCTAATGGCCAAGAATGCAGTAATGTTTCGGTGGGTGATTTTCTAGAAATTTGGTATGGATGACATCTCTTAACGTAATTTTCGATGTCTTTATCCAAAGAAGGCCAAAATACATAACTTCTAGCATATGATTTCATGTGTTCCATTCCAGGATGTCCATTATGCAGCTCTTTTAGAATTCTGCATCGGAATTTCTCTGGAATAAAGACGCGTTCACCTAACATTAGGCATCCTTTTACAACTGAGAGGGACTCTCTTCTGTTAAAATATGGTTTCATTTCTTCTGGAATTTTATTTTTCTGAGAAGGCCAACCATGTTCAAGAAATTCTATTACTTGTTGAGCTATTTTATCTTTTTTTAATTTCAGCCTGAATAAGCTTGTGTGTTATGTTCACTGCTTCAACTGAGTTATCCAAAATTTGATTTACTGTTGTTTCCAAATGAACTCTGAAGCGATGACAATATCTTCCTCGGGTTGAATTTTTGAATTAATTAGTCTTGATAAAATGTCCGCGTAGCCGAAAGAATCAGTGGAAATATATCTAATTTTGAAATTGTAGGCCAATAATGTGCAAGCCCATCTTTGAAGTCTGTTTGCAGTATGAGTTGGAATGCCTTTTGGTGATCCAAAGATGAGTAAGAGAGGTTGGTGGTCAGTTTCTAGGGTAAATTCTCTCCCGTATATCATCTTATGGAATTTTGTTACTGCAAATATTAATGCAAGTCCTTCTTTTTCTATCTGACTGTATTTTTGTTCTGTAGCCGACAAAGTTCTTGAAGCGTGGAAAACAGCTTTTCTGGAACCGTCTGGAAATTCATGATATACAGTAGCTCCTATTCCAGAGTATGAAGCGTCAGCTGCAACAGTGAGTGGAAATTCTGGGTTGTAGTGTGTTAAAAAAGGTTACTTAGCAAAATTTTCTTTATGTCTTCAAAAACTCGCTCGCATTTGTTTGTCCATTTCCACTCAACATCTTTTCGAAGCAGATTATTTAATGGTTGTCTGATTTTCTGAAGTCTGGGCACGAATTTTCCATAGTAATTTATAGCTCCCAATACAGATCTCAATTCTGAAATGTTCTTTGGAGGAGGCATTTCCTTAATAGCTTGAATTTTCTTTGGATTTGGGTGGAGACCGTTGCCATCAATTATGTGACCCAAAAATTCAATTTTCGGTAAAAATAGTTGACATTTTTCTGGACGAACGACAAAACCGTAATCTTGAAGCCTTCCAAAAAGTTCATTTAATTGCTTTTTATGCTCAGAAACAGATTTGCTTGCAACCATTATGTCATCAAGATAAGCACTTGTGTTTTTAAGTCCAGAAATCATTGTATCAATAATTTTCTGAAATTCTCTAGGTGCTTGTTTCACTCCTAGGGGTAATCTGTTAAACTTATAAAGTCCTCTATGAGTGTTTATAGTGAGCAATGTACCCGAATCTTCATCTACTTCAATTTGAAAATATGCTTCAGATAAATCTATCACACTGAAAATGCAATTTCCAGCTAAGTTTGCAAAAATATCATCTGGAACGGGTAACGGGTGCTTGTTCGTTTCCATTGCATCATTCAGTCCTGTTGAATAATCAGCACATATTCGTAATTTCCCATTTGGCTTCTTGACGACTACGATAGGAGCTGCCCATGCTGAATAATCAATTGGTGAAATTATTCCTAACTTTTCCAACCGATCTAACTCTTTTTCAATTTTGGGAAGTGCGGCATAGGACACTGGTCTCTTATTTCTGAATACTGGTCGAACACTTTTCTTTAATTGTAGTATCACCTTTGTTTTTGTACAGCGACCTAATTCTGTTGAAAATACTGCAGGAAATTCCTTCATAAGTTGCGGGGTAAAATTAATGTCCGGAACTGAGCGAATACTGCAACATATACTTGAAATCGGAACGTCCCACAAATCAAACAGTTCGATCCACTGAATTCCAAATAAATTAAGATTTTGTACTTCTGTTACGAAACAAGTCCCAGTCTTCGTAGTGTCATTTATTGTTATTTGACAGTCAAATTTATGGGTTAACTTTACAAGATTTCCAGATGCACTGTTGGCGGAAAATTTTGTTTTGTTCGCCGTCGGTTTTCCTATTTGTTTCCACGTATCTTCGGAAATAATAGTAATGTCAGAAGCTGTATCGAATTGAAGTTTGACCATTTCATTATTTATTTGCACGGAAATGTATTTTCTTTTATCTTCAACAGAAATTTCATTTATGGCAAAAACTGCTTCTGTATTAGGCGAAAAATACTTCCTTTTTTTCTTCCGTCCAGCCGCAGTAGCTTGGCGTCCGCTGTTACAATATCCATCTTTATGCCCGATTCTGTGACATTTTTGGCAATGATGTTTTGAATAATTACAATTCTTTGCAAAATGCATTTCACCACAAAACCAACAAGGATATTTTGGCATAATTGGATTATCATTACGTGGATTTGGCGATGATTCACCAAGCTTTGCGCTTTTCTTTTTATCAAACTTGGAAGCAGACGATCTTTTGTTGAGGGTTTCTTGAAATTTTTCCTCTCCAAATTTTGCTAATTTATCGTTCGAAACTTTATTAATTGATGATTTTGCTGAACTGCACTGTTGTATCATGGCTGCATCTTCTTTTAATGAAGTGAAAGTTTGGCATTCTTCTACGAGTTTGCGAATATCAACTGGTGAATTAGGGGATTGTTTATCCATTAATTGTAACAGCCTAGCACGAATTTCATAATACTTTGGTGCGTTTAGTCCACTTATGAAAATTAGGCATTTGAACTGTTCGATGTCCAGTTGATTATATTCAATATCCTCGCAATTTTTATTTACAATGCCTGCATATGAGGCGAAATCATCGAAATCTGATTTTTTTATTCGAAGACAGTTGTATCTTTTGTGAAATACTGACTGTTTAAGACTAAGAATAGATTTCAATTGACTCACTGTATCGGCAAATGTTACATCTTTGACTTTCTTTGGAAGAATGTAGTTGACGTATTTATTATACGACGATAGATCCAATTTCCTTAAAAGTAATCTAACTTTAGCGGCGTCATCCAATTTAGCTGCATCGGTATTGAAAGTTTCTTCGTACCGTGTGTACCATTTATCGAATGTTAGTCCGCGATCTGCGTCGTAAATAAAGTCACTACTACCTTTCGCCAATGTTTCCATTAAAAATTCAACGTTATCAGGTCCATTGGACGCTGTAGTTGCTGATGGGCCTTGATGTTGGCGAAATGCTTCTTCCAAAAGTTCCAGCCGTTGATTTGCTGTAAATGCCAGCTGTGTTAGTTGCTTCAGTAATTCATCAGTGTTAGCCATTTTTTTAATGCTTGCAGAATTCTATTCAATTTAATAGTCCATAATTCGTGAAAATCCTCGTCGCCACTTTTGTTATATCCGTGCCTGAGGTGTGTCGAGTGTGTTTAATTAACACGGATGCAACAAATACGAAAAATGGGTTTATTTACAAGACATAAATTATGAGCTGTTACTTTACACCGACGGATGCAATCGCCATGTTCTCGACTTCACACAGCAGTCCGGCTGTTGCTAACAGACTTTTGCTATATCCAACAGTTTGTTTTACCTTTTTCATCCGCCGTTAGACTGGCTGCAGCGCTCCCTATAGTTGATTGTAATTGCGAACAGCCTCGCTCATTATTACTTTTTCTTTACAAGAAAAACTACTACAACTTCAGATGCGCTATCTGTCACGTGATTTATAGAACCATGGTAACCAATGTAAATAGTTGAAAAGCTAATATGAACCATCATGAACGTTTCCTTTTTTTTTTTTTTTTTGCCATGAAAAAACATCATAAGTTTGGATCTTTCTATGTTTCGAGCTTGCTAGTTTTAGGATGTTTGGACCATTACCTGTAAGCCCGGAAAAAAGTATAATGGACGTCGTCCCTAAAAGCCTTAATTCTTGTCAAAAAACAAGTTGATGTCAATTAATGTTTTTACTTCAAAATCATGGAAAGTGATTGCACACTAGCGTTTAGTTTCCGAACCGATGTAGGAGTAGTTCGAAAATGCTAGCTAAGAATTTGGACCTGACACGCGTTTTGCGGTGCATTATTTTAATCTGGACAGGCGAGAGGCCATATGAAACCAACCGGCAAACATAGAGTACGCGCGTGGTAAGATGTCATTCATTTTATTGATGTTTTGTTTCTAGCTTTTTAGGTATTTCTTTATTGCCATTTTTATTAAAAATATTCTCTTTTGTTTGTCAATCATAAATGTTTTCTGAAGAAATCAGTACACAGCAGGGGGATAATTCGATAATTGGGAAACTGGCGATCTTTCTCATTGGCTTCAATTTTTGGCTCCAGCGTCTGTGCGAGAGGTATTTTTCTTTGCAAATCAAAACAAAGAGATTGGAAACATCATCTATTCACATAGGTTTACTATAAATCAGCAGGGTTACCAAAATAAAATTATTTACGCCAAAAATGAAACGACCACGCCAGATTCTCAATTATTGAAATATCTCCCATTGCAGGTTTAATTGATCTTGGGGAAAGTCATAGAAAATATGAATGCCAGCTACCTTTTTGTACAAATGCTAAAAACTAAAAACTAATGATTAAATAAATAAGAAATACAAAAACGAAAAACATATATAGAAAATACAAAAACAAAATAATAATAAAAAATAAATAGATAATACAAAAACAAAAAATAAATAAATAGATAATACAAAAACAAAATAATAAAAAAAAATAAATAAAACTTGAATTTGTTTTTGTCAATCTAATGGTTTTGCAGTGATGCAAGGGCG
Organism: Uloborus diversus; assembly: GCF_026930045.1. Lineage (NCBI taxonomy): Eukaryota > Metazoa > Arthropoda > Arachnida > Araneae > Uloboridae > Uloborus > Uloborus diversus. The sequence goes on from NC_072738.1 coordinate 54,313,759, forward strand.
TATATAAGGATTATAAGGAAGGTGCTTAGGGGGCCTAGGCCCCCTCCAAATTCTGAAATTTTTAAAAAAAAGTAGTTATTGTTTGGTTTTTTAGTTTGCCCACAAATAATTTGCGAACTTTTAGCTACCAAAAAAAGGGGAAAAAAGAGAGAGAGAGAGAGAGAATAAATAAATAATGGTAGGAATAACAATAGTTATAATACTTTAGATCAGGGATTTCTGAACTGGGTGCCATAGGAAGTGGTGAGGGGTGTCCCGAAGTGTCCATGGTAAGAATAATATGTATTTATGAATATAAAACTAGACTAAGATGCCGTGAGAAAATGCTAATTCTTCAAAGGGTGCCGCGAATCGTTAAAGTTAGGGAACCTTGCGTTAGAGAGCACCCAGGCAATGGTGTTCAAAAGGGGTCTGGGGATCCTTACCTCTTACTCAAGAAAAGAACGTGTCTTGGGAAAGTGAAGTTATTTTTTTTAAAATGAAAATCAATTAAAATGTTGGGGGAAAATTTCAACTTTTTCAAGAAAAAAAATTAAAATTTTTTTTTTTAAACAGATGCAGGTTATTTCTTAGTAAATTAAGTTTCCCTCTCTTGCTTTCAGAATCCCCCCCCCCCTCCCTTTTTTTCAGTCGATCTGAAAAGAAGGTTCTTCAAAATGTTTTTCTTTTTAACTCTCATCCCTGCAAGAAATTTGATATAAGTTTTTTGTTGTTCGGTTGGAGTAATATTGGAAAATTGATGTCCTTAAAACGCATTTATATAGGTGTTTTCGGACATCAATTTCAACACATTTCTGGAGGACCACCTTGAACCACCATCCTTTTCATTAATTCTACCAAAAATAGTCTGAAATTGTACCTTTAAAATTTCAACTTTGCAAAATTTCGGAAGGAAATCCTTAACCCCTCCTTATCTCCAAACGTCGCCATTCTCTAAAAATAATCTGAAATTGCATTTTACCTTTCAGGGGAGGATTTTCAAACTCTTCCTTTCCAAAGATTGACTAATGTTGGGAAAAAATCTGAATTGCTTTTGAAAATAACCTTAAAATAAAAAATTTCAAAAGCAGGCTATTTATCAAGTAATTACTCCCAACATCTCCTATTTCTTTTATCCTTCGCCCCATTTTTTTTTCTTTTTCCTAGTCGGTCTAAAAATAAAAATGTCTTAAATGCTACACTTCGCAAGCTCCTTCCCTTTCCCCACCTAAGCCATGAAAGAGGGGCTCAAATCTCGTTTTTAGGGCTTCAATGTCGAAAATTTTCCAGGGGTCAGTTATTAAACCCAATTGTTTTCTAATAACATCAAAAATCGTACAAGATTGCTTTTCTGGAGCTTTAATTTTAAAAAATAGCCGAACCCCTAACATTACAAATATGACCCACAGTTGCGTTTTTAAGACTTAGATTAAGAAAAAATTTTGGACAAGGGCCCGATTGCTCCCATATGAAATCTAAAAATGAAAAAACTATAATTTCTAAAAAGTTAAAGTTAGACTACTACTGAATATCTCCTTAAAACTTCGCTTTTTAGGACTTCGACAAGTCGAAATAGTTTTTCGGGGGAGCTGCCCTGCCCTTAAAGATGAAGTTAAGGGCGAAATTAGTTTGTGTTTTTAGAATTGCAATTTAATCAGTTAATTTTTTATGTGTACAATTTGCATTGATACACGCACTGCATTCTTACATTCATTTTTATATACATTCCTACATACTGCAGTTTAAACATAAATAGAGAAATATAACCCATATGAAATTTGAAAAAGGAAATAATTTACAAACTACAGTAAGAAACACTAACATCTGATTATTATTTAGAAACCTAAAAAATTTGATTAATAGTATTCATTAAAAAAATACTAAATTTCAAAAACCATTTTATTGCATTTAAATTTTTTGTTATTCTAGCCTGCGATGAAATCTTTGCCTCCATAGTTTAAATGTTTTGGGGGGCTCTTTCGTATGCTGTGAAATCAAATTTAATGTCTGAAAGTTCTTATCTCATAAACACATACCATTAGTTTTTCAAAGGGTACATAGTGGGAATTCAATACTTGAGAAAGCTTAATTTTGATGTTCAATTTGACCACACCAAGAAAGATATTTAGTTCTGAAATCACTACGTAACAAAGTAACATTTGAAGAATATTCTGTGAAATTATCATTAATTTTTATGTTGAAAGCAGAACCATTGACTTCTGTGATAACCTGGCTGTTTGGTATATGGCAAGCAGTTCTGCCTTAGACCTGGCTTTGGTCAGTAGCTTACTGCTAAGTACATTAAAATCATTTTGAGTTTTTGATTTCAAATGTTCCAGTGACCTCCTAAGTGTTTTTTTTAAGTTGCAAAGAAATGAAAACCACTTGGTGTGAGGTCAGGATTGAAAGGAGTGTGGTCCAATGCCTCTCAGAGCAAAAACCTTATCACGCTTTTTGTTTCATTGGCGGAAATTGGAGTTTCCGTCAATGCAGCCATCATCTAACTGATATGTAGAAGACTTTTCCTGTTGTTAGACACCCAGCTGCATCTACCATAGCCATTTGAAAGCTTTAATAATCTTCGTTATCCTCAGTATATTCATACAAAAAAGCTGCGCACCGGTCAGAGCTTTCTTTACCATACTTTTCGAAATGGCTTTTTACTTTTCATGACTTATTCATTATTGTTGAAAAGAAGACAGTTAGAAAGTAAGTGATGGTTAATTTCAATACTGGTTTGGATTTCTAGATCTTGGAAGTCAAATTATGGTTTTCGCAATCATGAATTGCGATGAATCCTACTATTTGGGTTTCTTGTTCCACTAACAAATAACTTTTTTCGCAAGTATAATTTGAATTCAAGGCGTCAAAATTCAAATGAATGCCAAGCAGGGGCTGGATGTTGTGTGCTGGGTACTGTTTTTGCATTATAAGAATTTTGTAAAGTCGAGATGGTTGTTAATAAATAATTTTATTTTTGTTTATAAATTTTTTGATTCTCAGGTGCAAGGACGCTTTCATTACTTATAAGCATAGAAAAATAAAATCAGTGAGCGGACGTCATTCAATGGTCAAGTGAAAACAATAAGCAATTTGTGATTGCTCAAAAATGAATTGCAACTTGCTGCGTACTTATTTTAGAAAATAGAGAAAAAAAGTTCCTCTTCCTGAATTCATCTTATTTGATTTTGATTTGATTATAAAATGGATTTTAACATTTTATTGGAACATCTTATCTTTTAATAATTTTAAAATTTATTTTTCAGGAGGATGGAAACAGTGACTCATCACTTTTTACAGTTTCATCAGATATGGTTTGTATTTATACAAAACAATACTTTGTTTTTCATAATAAAATACCAATGTATAATATGCTAATAGTCTGTAAATTATTTTTGTTTTTACTTTAATTATGCTAAAAGTTTTGAAAGTCTATAGGGTTTTGAAATTTCTAAACAAATTTAAAGCTATCAGTGTCTTACTCTATGAAAGTCCTGACAATATTAGGATAGGCATCTAAAAATTTGGTATTAAATTTCATTCTCAGTGTATATGATATAGGTAAAAGGCACTAAGTCACAAAAACAAAATTAACCGTAGATAGTTTAAAATATTACTTGTTTTTGGTGATTTATTCTATGGGATTTTCATTTGTTGGCTTTTAAAATGAAAATTTGTCAACATCGCAGTGCTTTAAACCTCTGAATCAGGGAACATTCCACCACTCCTAAGAGCAAGGGCGCCCCTTCTAAATACCACAAAACCTCCCCAAGAGCAAGCCTCCCTCCCCCCCCCGAATGAAACAAAAAAAACCTTGATGTGTAGTTTTAGTAGTAGTAGTAAATTAGTACACTATGTAACTTCAATCCTTTTACAGGGTTCGTACGCTCCTTCAAAACTCCTCCAATACTCCTTCATTTAGGAATTTTTTTTGAAGGGCCCTTCAAACTCCTTGGTTTTAATTCCTTCTTTTTTGTTCAAAACTACATAATCTTCTATGACAATAAATAAAATATTTCAATCGACAAGTTAACTTCATCACAAGGGCGATTGTATAAGAGGAATTTTATGTAATTTCGTATATTTCTTTTTGTTTCATAAAAATGTGATTTACAACTTGATATAGAAGTCATAAAAGTTGAAGGTGAAAATATTATTAGTTAACTAAGACGTTTCACAAGTGAAGTAAAACATGCTTAAATGGTGCTTGGCTATTTTTTCAAGTTTTATGATTATTGTTTCTCCCTCCACCACACTCACAGCAGCAAAAGTCAGGTTGTGTAATTATTTAAATATTTATAAATACATACGTTGATGTACTATACTAAGCGAGTGTGTTAAAAAAACAATTGTTTAGTAAATCGCAGATATGATAATGTAAAAAGGGTCATTCACAAGTGATGTCATGCCTTGAGGGGGAGACGGGTTCATGAAATTGTGATAAGGGGAAGAGAGAGGGTGACATCATAGTTATTGTAACAATATGTTTATAAATAAAATATGACATGTGGCAAGAAAAAGAGTTAGGTGAAGTGTGACACTTTATGACAAGGGGAAGGGTGTCAAGTATGTTGAAAAAAGTGCAACATCATTAACTGACAGCCCATTAGTACTCCTTCAAAATCTCATTTTACTCCTTCAAAACTCCTTCATTTTATTTCTAAAATGGAGTACGAACCCTGTAGATATTAGATGTCTGAAAAAAAATAGTAACATTTTTTCAGCAAATAAAGTATAATGACAAGAAGTTTTCGGAACAATTGTGATAAATTTTGGAGGGAGTAAGAACTTTGAAAACCCACCCCTTAAATAGCCCTGTTTTCTATTGCTTTATTGAATATAGGAAGTTTTACAGCAGCAAAATATTTCTGTTTTCAGATATAAATGGAAATTATTTTTTAGCTGTTAAAAATATAACTTAAAATATAAATTAAGCTCCTAGAATTAAACGAAACCTTTAAATTTCTAGGATGTTGTACTATGAGTTTAATACCTTAGTAATTGTGTGTCACTTTCTGAGCTTGTGTAAAAAGCTTTTTTAAAGATATCTAACCCTGTATATTAAAAAAATGATTTCAAATTGTATTACCTTGTAGTTTATTTATTTCTCTATTTGCAGATGTATGCTTTGCTTGTGCGCAATATTCCTGCTGCTGTTGATGAAGTGTACTTGTATCAGTTGTTTTCTGTTAGAAACAAACTTAAAATTCTGAAATTTAAAAGAATCAAGGATTATGCTATAGTTCAGTATTACTGTCATGCAGATACTCTATTAGCTTTAAATTACTTAAATGGTAAGATTTCAATTTCTTCCAATTTTAAATTGAAATTTGGCATTTTTTTTGGAGAATATTCTTGCATAGTTTGAAGCTATTATTAGGGTTTCTCTCAGTTACTTTGCCGCAATACCGTGTACATTCTCCCTGTGTCTCATGAAAAGACTTAATTTAATGAAGGCTTTTTATTCTTATATACTTCCACATACAAGGGTCTTGGATTTCTACCATGAATATTAAATTTTACTTAGGTATGCTATTTCAATAGTATAAAATCCTTGCCCGTATTACATTATTATTTTAATTTTAGTTGCACATCAATAATTTTTATATTTTTAACTCATTAGATCAATCCATGAAAAAAGTAGTCCTTAGATGGCATTTAGAACAGATCCTAAAATTGAGAAAAAATTAATGCCTGAGGCAGTGCAAAGGGATGTAAGTGGCCATTTTCAAGTTTTCAATAAAACGTGTTTAAAGTTCCAGTCTTAGGAGGCTATCATTGAAAATTTTTCTAAATAACTATATTGTAGTATCTACCAGAGATACTAGTACTATCTTTTGCCCCAAAACAGAGGAGAGGTTCACCTACCATTTGTATGGGTATTTCCAAATTTTTAATTTTGACACTTATATCCCGTTGCTTCTCACTACCTCATCCGAGACAGTAATGTTGTTTCAATGAACGAGTACTTTAAACAAAGTTCTTTTATCAGTCGTACACAGATCCTGATTTAAGCAGGGACACACCGGCAGCTGCATCACCCTCCCCCCCCTGCCAAAAAAAAAAAAGAAAATGAATAACTTTACCCAAAAACTATGAACTGCATTGCACCAAGGAAGAAAGAAAAAAAATTAAGCTGAAACTAAAAGATATTTTTTGCCCCTCTTGCTTTCAGACCCCCCCCCCCCCCAGTCTGAAGTATTGCATTTGAAATAGAAGCTTATTGTTCTGCTTCAAATGTACTGCCCTAGGCAATTCTTTGGTTATTTCTTTTTCACTATATATACTTTATTTTACAACTTGTGTCACATATTTTTCCAACTTAATGTTTTATTGATGAGAAAATTAATGTTTGATTTGCATGCTATTTGACAAGCAATCTTTTAGAATTTGGGGATATTATTAAATTTATTCGTTAAATTAGTATATTTTGAACTAAAAACACTTGATGAAACCATATTTCCCCCCTCAAATAACATGGTTGAAATAATCTCCCGTTTTCTCCCCTGAAATTATGACCCAATCTTATGTATTTTCAATTCATAAGTTTGGCAGGTCTGCAGTATTTTACTGCAGAAAATACCGATATTACAAAATGGCAAAATAGCTTGAAATCCTGGTATTCGGTATTGCAATCAATAGCAGTGAGTTTTTTTTGATAGAGATTAAGTTTATTAGCCTTGCCTTATAAGTCATTATTCAAGAGCGGATCCAGCTCCGGTTTTAGATGGGGCCATTATCAAAAATAAGGAGGGGTGTGGTGCAAAGAACAATTTTAGGGCTGAAATGGGAGCTCTAGGGCCAAGGGTATGTTTGCAAAATATAGTTTTAGGGTATATTTTATTGCTTAAGGGGATTGACTCCATTACTCCCCTCTGAATTCATGCCTAGTGTAGTTATATATATATATATATACTAGCAAAAATACCCGGCGTTGCCTGGGTCAGTAATAATTATGAGAAAAAATCGTTACTTGCTTTTGTTTTCTGTTTTAAGTGAAAGAATTTAAAACACATCTTTTTGACGTGATTAAAAATCGAGTTTCTTCCTTACCCATAAAACTAAAATAGCAATAAGTATAAAGAACAAATTAGTATTGATTTAGAAACGAAAGCACTATATTTAAGCATATACAAATTTCCAAAACATGAAAACATGGAGTCTAAAACCTTCTCTGTATAGCTATTGAAGTACACAGTTTTAAAAAAAATATAGCCGCGCTCGTAATCCCCTTATACTTGCTTTAGTTATTTTGGGAAATTTCAATCATTGTGGGCTCTTGGTGCGATTTTACCGAATTTGCTTGAATCGTTTTTGGGACACCTTCGATGATGCTCCCCCCTTCTTTCCTTACTTTGTAGAACGATATGATATTAATTTTCGTTGAGATATTATCGCCAGGTGCTGAGATACTTTTGGACACCATAAAATGGCGCTAAAGAGTTTCATCCGAAATGTTTCCAAAATAAGTAGTAAAATTTGGCGATTGTTTGACATTGTGCAAAAAGGAAAATTAATGGAAGTTTTTGTGCTGTTTATGGATTTGCCTAATTTAGTTGCTGGATTATTTAACACAGTAAAAGAAGTTTTTTAAAGATTCTTTGATTGGCGATATTTTGTTTACATGGTGAAAGCTGAGAAACATTATAACGTAGTTTTCGGCTTCAAAAACAGCGACGTTGAAAAAAACTGCCAAATGCATCAGCTACGGAAATCTTTCTGCAAAAATTTTGGCGATCTGCTGATTGATTAGATAATGAGTAAGTGTTCAATCAACATAAATATTAATAAAAACCATTAATTACATTAAAGCTCCATTTAAATGGAAAATGATCAGCCAAATCATGTATTATTTACCAATCTTGTGCAAAAATCTTACTTCAAGATTTGACTTGAGAAAAGCCTTGAACAGTCACGAAAAGCAAAGATAGCCAACAATACAACAATTGCCGCTATCGACAGGAAGTTGAGATGATACACCAAATACTGTATTGAGTTGAGGAAAGCCTTCGAACATGGAACTAAAAAGCTCATAACTCGTTTTTTATTCTACTTAGAAATTTCGAACAGGTGCCATCTTCAGCAGAAAAATCAGAGCTTTCGATGGACATATAATGTAAATATGTGCAAGTATTTTTTCATCCCTATATTAGAGAATTTATACGAAAATTGTATTTTATTGCCCCCCTAAGGGGGTTTTGCCCCCCATAACGGGACGAAAACTACCCTATGTGTTATTCTGATGCATAAGCTATATTATTGTAAAGTTTCATAAAAATCCGTTCAGTAGTTTTTGCGTGAAAGAGTAACAAACATCCATCCATACAGACAAACTTTCGCATATATAATAGTAGTAAGATATTATATATATATATATATATATATATATATATATATATATATATATATATATATATATATATATATATATATATATATATATTACACTAGTTACTATACTCAGTTATGTATATATAACTGAGTCACTCAGCATATCTTGTTGAGTATATTTCAGATTTGAATAACAGGGTAAGGATTCTATGTAGTTTTAATTCATCGTTTTCAATGCTAGGAGAATCAGGTTGAGCTTTAAAAAATTAAAATTCAACAATATAGTAAGCCAATAATTGGGGCAAACCTAACTTGGCAGCATTGTGAAGGCTACACAGATCCTAATGACATCATTACAATGCAGCCTGGTTATGTTTGCTCTAACTATAGTTTTAATGCTTGTTGCCGACCCTCTTTGCTTTGCATGCTATGTAATCTGCTTCTGTAAGACACACATTTTCATTTACCATGTGTTTGCACCTCTTGAATATCAACAAAATCAACAATTGCATGTTCACTATTATTTTGAACCCTTTTATTTTATCCTCTGTAGTAGATAAATTTTAATCTTGGATATTTCTCACTTTCCAACTCCCTCTTAAAAATCCTTTAAAAGTTGCATCTATGTGACAGGTTTGGAATCAATGGCTTTGATTCAGTTGGACCAAGTTGATTGAAACCAACACATAAGAATCATCATTTTTTTTTTTACCAAGAGTTATTTTGCTCCATGAAGAATTCAAGACAGTAAAATAGTCACGCTCATCTCCAAAGTTGATTGAAGATACTTGTGGGATGGCTATAGTATATAGAATCCAAAAGTAAAGGAATTCTGTAAACTATTGTAATTTTGAGTTTTAATGTGCTTTTGAACTTTTTTAAACTGGTAAGACAAAGTGATCAGCATGAAAGTTTTATATTTTTCATCATGAAGTTAATAATTTATTTGACATTTATTATTAACTAGTGGTACCTGCACGGCTTTGCCCATAGTTGAAAATTGAAAGGTCATTTGGTTCGCCTGTATATTTACAAATAAAGGATGATGAATTTCTCACCAATTTGCTATGTTTGCTTGTCCCTGTTATGGTTCCACGTTATGATAATTTGGTAATTTACTTCTTCACGTTGTCATAATTTGCTAGGTAAAATTTTCTTAAAATTGGAATAAAAAAGAACAAAATTGAATTTGAAAAAAAAAAACGCTTTCAGGTGCACACCCTTATGCTAAAAACTAATTCTATGCCAAATTTCATGAAAATCCGCCGTACGGTCTAAGTACTATGGGCATCACGAGATCCTGACAGACAGACAGAGAGATTTTCAACTTTGTTATTAGTAAAGATATTCCATTTTTAAATTGAATTTTTCTCTTTTTTTTTGATACAGGGATTTTAGTGAAAGGCTGTGTTTTGGATGTCTCAACACTGAAACCTCAGGTTGCATTTAAGTATCTGTCAAAAGTTGAAAAGATTGAAAATTACTATCAAAGGTATCATCTATGTTTTATACTTCATATCGTTTTTCTTTTGATGAAGATCATTATATGTAGAGCCCAGGGGTTACATGGATTGTAAGAACAATGAAATGGTCACAATATGCGCTTAAAATATGTTTTTCACGCAAATAAAAGATTTCATGTCTAAATAAAAACACAAATAAGCTTTCAATTCTTGCATTTTTTATACTTTATGGATAAGTTTTAATTTTTTCTAATATGCCCAAAATATGCCAAAATATTTTTTTTTCTAATATTCCCAAAAATAGTATGCACAGAAAATAGGGTGACCCAAGCCCACAGGTTGCCTTACTTTAATTTTTAATGAAGAACAAAGTAGTTTTTTTTAAATTCCTCATTTTTTTTTTTAAAGAAAAAGAGTAAAAGTGATTGAGAAATGCAGTAATGTGCAGTTATTTTGTAATTTTGCCTTTTTTATACATTCATGTGTATTATTGTCAAACTAAACAAAAATATGGAATTGCATATGCATATATGTATTTGCAAAGAACTCATGCTCTAAATATAAATGATTGCAACTTCAGTTATAATAGTACAGTGTATTAAAGTTCATTGATAGTTTAATTTTGACTTAAGTTTTTACGTTTAATGTCAAGACAAAATTTCTTCAATATAGCTTCAGTTTTCTATGAACAACTATAAACTTTTATTGGTGTGTGAAATGAAATATTGTTTTTCTACCTGACTCTGTTTCATGACTACATTTCTGTTCAGTCATTTGGCTCAAACTATGAATTGCTTGTAAAAAAAAAAAAAAAAAAAAAAAAAAAAAAAAAAAAAAAAAAATTAAGGTTACAAGTAGAAGGGCCTAAGTTTGGCCAACATTCCTAGTTCATCCTGTTCATTCAACCATTACAAATGTACCATGACATTATGAAAAAAGAAGATTTATGTGTAAAAGGAGTTAGTTTTTACTGCATTTATTTAATTTCATGAAGTTAAATTCTGTGTTTATGTAGTCATTAATTTTACATATATATATGTTATTGTTATTATTTCAGGCATTTGAAAACATGTAATGAAAATTTTATGTCTGATTTCCAAAAGTTGGGTCTTCAAGGTTCATTTCTACCCATGCAGGTTTGTTCATTGCTATTTTTTTTTTTTGGTAGATGATTAAATTATTTTCTATTTTTTTTATCTTGCATTTTCAAACATTGTATAAATGTATAAGATGGCATGAGAAATTGATCAAGCAGTGTTGTAACATAACCTGGAACACAATGATATTTGATAAAACAAGAATTTTAAAATCACTGAAAATGAACTTACATTATCTTAATTAATGAACAAACTAAAACATCTAAAATTGAAAGACCTTAAATGCTGAAATAACGTCTGTCAAAAACTAATTCATAAATAATATTTTAAATAATTATGTTTAGTTATATTTTTTGTGATTAATTCTATTTTCTTGTAGCAATTAGCATATATTTGCCGAGAAAACAAATGGGGAGAACCAGACTATCAAATTCAGCAGCATGCATTTGGTGCCAATGCTTCTATATTTTCTTGTAAGGTATGAAACTTAAATACTTATGACAGTACTAAACTTTATTATATATTTTGTAATTCTGAAAATCTCTGCTCTTTTTTTTTCAGAATATTCATATAATTTTTTTTTTTTTTTTTACATCAAAAAGTCTAAAATTCCACAAAAATTTTGCATTCCGTTACTTTTATTGTCAAAAAGTTTTCCCCCCATTTGGCTCTGTGTTTTGCACTAAAAATCGAGTTTTCATCATTAAAAAAATATATATATATATACCTAAAATGTTAGTCAATAATAAACTGGTAGTTTGTGGAATTGCAGATGATTGTGCATTTTTTGAATCCTGCTACATGAAAAAATAGTTAAGTTGTATTCTAGATATCTAATGTTGTAAAGTTACATTTAATAGTTAATTTAGTCCTTTATTTTTGTGATAATGGCTGTTTTAAATATAATTTTGTAATTGTAACTATGTGTACCTTTTTTATGCATGTAGTTGCTTATGTATGACCTTTTTTTTTAAAATATGCATTTTCAGCTAAAGTGTAAGCGCAAGTAAAGTGATAGCCATAAAAATTATTTTAGGAGTAAAAGTTAACAAAACATTTGACTGTTGTTCTTCAAAACTCTCAAGAAGCTAAATGTAACACGAATTTGATCAATCTATTTTCAAAAGGAATTTTAAATTTATTTTTAAAATACAGTTAAACCTGTGTATAATGATACTGTCTATAAAGATAACCTGTCTATAACAATATTTTTTTTTTTTTGACCCCAGCAAAATGTCAGCATGAATAATCAAACAGTCTATAACGATATCCTGTCTATTATAATATGGTTTTAGGTCCCAACAGTATCATTGTAGACAGGTTTTACTGTTTTTATAAAATTTTTAATTTGCTTTATGTGCTTTTGTTATGCCACGTTAAAATGTCATTTTTTTCTGTAATAATTTAGCTTTTCATTCCACATTTGCCCCATCCTGTTAAATTTGTTGCTTCTTCTGGCATTGTTCATTCAGCTTTTGAAGCTAAAAAACAAGCGGCAGAGTATGCATTGAGAACCATTTGTTCATCCAAATGTAAGTTTCAAGTCAAAATATTTTCCATTTTTTGTTTAACCATTCCTTAATTATGAAATTATTTTCAAAAGAATTGGATAGAAGTATGTGAATTTTATTGCTTGAATTAATAGTTAGAAAATTGGTCATAGAAAGTCGAAAATAACTCTGGATGAAAATTGTAAAATTTCATTTATAAATGTTTATGATTTTTAATTCTGACTTTTTAGGAAAAGAAAGGTTCCAAATGATGTCAATTTTTTGTACTGAGTCCCAATTTTTCACAAGCCACCATGTGACCGTTGACAAACAATCGTTCTGTGCTTATGATTAAGATAGAGCTGATCTCAAAATTAATTTTTCCATGTCATAATTCCAACATTTCGCTATTGTTACTATTGCGGTAGATGGCAGGTCAATGGTTGTTTATATATGATATTTGCTTTTCTGAAAGCAGCTTGATGAACTAACGATTGATTGGAAACTTTCAGATTCATCGTCACAAAATTGCACTCTCATATATCATTTTCTGAGTCTATCGCAATGAAAGTAACTTGCTATTGTTTCAGTGTAAATTCCCCTTCAAGCATATTTTACCTGGAGCTGATTGCATCCAAAACATCAGCAGTTTCTTGTTTTCGCGTTTTTCGTCTTGTTAATCAAAGGCTTTAAATCTAGTTGTCTAGTGTCTAATGAACTTTGAAGGCTTAATTACAGCATCGATAGGTTTACATTTTGACGTTATGTTTACTAACAAGAAGATGGTCTCCATATTTTTTAAATGAATTTCTTTTAAATGGGAAGTTGCATTGACCATGAAGAAAACAATATGCTTCTTTTCTCTAGCAAAGTCATAAGACAAACTGACATAATACTGGTTCAATGTTTGCTTTCTGCCTCTTTAAATTGATTGTCAGTCAACTGGTAAAGGCTTTATTTCCAGACCTTGGAAGCACTGTGTCTTGATTGCTTTTCAGATAGCAACAGGTTTCAATTTTGTGCCATTCATTCTTGCTCTAAATAAAATTGTTAAGCGTTTTTGTAAAATTTCTCACCAGAGCAACATTTTGCTCAATAAGACTAAATTTTTTGTGCAGAGCTCTATACAACTAGTAAATTTCATCAGCTTTATAAATGTAACTAACTTTCCAATGTTAAGTTTTTCCATTCTTGAAATTTAAATTTTTAATCCAGAAATAATTCATTCTCAATGAAGAATATATCAATGTAAATGACCCCCAAAATAGTGTCCTTAAAAGAGAGATTTCTAATTAATGCTTTAGTGTCAGGGCAGGGTCATTCCTTGTCAAATCATCCAGGATTTTCCAAAAATGCCATCCACCATCTCCAATTTTATTCAAATTTGATCAAATTGTAGACTTTTTCATGCTGATTATGGAAATATAAATTATATTCAGATTGATAAAGGGGTTGAAAAGTTACGATCCTTTAAATATATGCCAAGATGATTTTTCTGCCAGGTACAAATGGCTGTAACTCTATGCAACAAATTGTCACAGACCTTTAAATTTTTGTTTTGTTCAGTATGATGTAAGCTTGAATTTAAACTGGCTGTAACTCTATACAACGAATTGTCACAGACCTTTAAATTTTTGTTTTGTTCAGTATGATGTAAGCTTTAAACTAGGTTTAAGTTTTTTAACTCTCTTAGATTTTTCCTGCAAGGGTTTATTTATAATGTGACTCTAAAACGGAGTAACTTTGACAGAAATTTACTCACAATAGCCCCTTTCAATTTTAACCAGCTGGCAAAAAAATCTTAGTAGGACATTCACAGGCAGTCGTTAAAAACACAATTTTTAGTCTCCTATTTTCCCAATATAGGTTGTAATATCATATACATCATCAAAAAGCTTACAAGTACACCAAATCTAAACAGAATCAAAGATGGCAGGTGGTATGGCCTGGATGATTTGACATGGATTGACCCACATTAAAAATTATTTTCATAAAAGGGGTGTCCACATTTGAGGGTGTCCATTAGGAAAGGTTTTACTGCAGTACTATTTGTGCTAAAATTTCATGTAACAACTTGATTTCCTAATAATTGTCATGTATATTTTTCTCAGCCTTTAATTTTCTATTTTATGGTTTTTGAACAGACATGAATCCTCTGTCCAACGTTGTTCCTCAGAATGAAGTAGTACCTTTTGATGCAAGAAATGAAAATTATAATTCTACTTCTTACCCCGCACCAGTTCTACCATTCTTTCCACCTGTTTCTGGTGCGTATCAAAATGATGCCCTCTTTCATGCAGACTCATGTAAGTCTTTAATATCAATATGAATCGAATCAAGTATGTTTAAAATTTTAGTTGATAATTTTGATAATTAATATTTTTAATATGAAGAGCAAGAAATGTTTGATTATATAGTTTAAATAATAATTACAAAGTTGTGATATCAAATAGACTTTAAAGAAAGAAACCACCATGCAACTGCATTTTTACCTGTAATTTCAAAAGAAAATGAATTAGATTGTTTAATATTTTTTTTTTGGCTCAAAATTTTCCAGAGAAAATATTTTTGATGACCAAAATTCTCAAGAGCATTTCATTGTGGTTTTATATATTTTTTTGTTATTATTGCAAATTATAAGGCAAGTTTTCATAAATGTTTTTGCATGAAAATGCTGTTAAACCTAAATTATTTTTTAATAGTAAAAGATAAAGGTATAACACCATAATTTTAAAAAATCTGTTTATTTTAGAATCTAACCAGGGTGGATTTTTATGGGGCTGTTTTGTCTTTTGTTTCGCTTTTTTTTAGATTGCAAGAAGACGTTTTTTTAGATCAATTTTCCTGCAGTAACACTACTCATTTTATTTTAAATTGCACTAAGGTTATTCCGTAACAAATCATGCAGAATTTTTCAAAGATTATTCCCACTAACTTGGATTTCTTTTATCAAATTTGCAGTAACACTTGTAAATTTTTATGCCAATTACAAAAATATTAATCACATTGCATTTGTAGTAGGGAACAACTACTTTTTCTGTTTGTACAAAAATTTACCCTTTGCTGTAATTGTGGAGCAATTTTTAGCATCTGCTTTTAGTTAGCATTATTTCTTTGTATGCAACGCAGAACAAATTGAGCAGAAATACCAAGCTTTTGGTGTAATAAGTTTTTTTTTTTTTTGTATTAGATACAAAGCTCAAGCTACATCACCAAATAAAAACATGAACAATGCTATTTTAACAAAATAAATTTTTGGTACATCAACCAATTAAACAGCTAATCCTTTTCTAAAATTGTCTTATTGCTATTATACCACCAGAAACAAAAATAAAGAAAATTCACAAAAATATTTTGCTTTGTTACAAAAAGGGGAACCAAAAAATAAAACCTGGTACTTGTCTGGCTGCTGTTGAGGAATACAGACAAATTTTCCATTTCAACGAAATAATCTTTCAGCCTAAATTTAATCTCCATTACATTTAGTGATTTCAATACCGGTAAACCGAATACCGGTATTTCGAGCAATTTTGAAATACCAGTATTTGTTGAGGTAAAAAACCGGTATTAGCTGAAAAGAATGAATATTTCTGATTAGAGAGTTTTTAATTTAACTTATTTAATGTGCATTTTTTATGTACAATCTTTTTCCATGATACAGAACCAAAATCAACCTACTGATGCAAAAATTTGGCTTCAAAAGTACAAACTAATAGAATATCATTAAAGTAGCAAAAAGATTGCAAAATGATATTTTCATTTGCTAGATGTTGCGATTAATCGCATTTTCGTGAGCTTATGTGCACCATGTTCCCCATCCCCCATTTCCCTGAACCCTCACTTTCGCGAAAGTTAATTTCAGTTGTAATTTCGAATGTAATTGTTCAATAAATAATTTGTTCCAATCGTCAATTGCAGTAATAATTTATATATATTTTAAAAATACATTTGTCTCAACTGCACTGAATTTAGAGAAAAACTTTTTTCTTGTTAGAATAACAAATGGTAATTTGTTGTCACCGGGTATTGGTTTGTTCTTTCTCGCCAATATCTAGCTTTATACTCGCCAAGATAATATTTAGAATTTATATAGTGCCTTGAATATTTGTGTAGAGGTAAGGCATAATCAACTCAAACATATTTTCAGATGTTTACACAATTGTAGTTGTAAAGAATTTTGAAAAGAAAACGAAAAATGTTTAAAATAAACTAACAAGATCAAATTTAATTAAGTTCATTGTATTTCACACCAAAGGGCTAATAAAAAGCAATTACAAGCCCATCCTGATCAAGAGAAAATCATTGAAGATAATATTGAAGTCAATATTGGAAAATTATCGTCTCTCAAATAGAAATTTCAACTAGCTATAAATTAAAAAAAAAAAAAAACAATAATAAAAATAATAATACATACAATGCAAAAGAAAAACTAAATTGTGATCTCAAACGCAGTCGTTATAATATTAAAATTAGAAATCTGTACCAACATCATTGAATGATACTACAAACTCTTTTTTTTTTTAAGTTGGTCTGTTTCTAGGTTTAGTTTCTCCTTACTTCAATTTTTTAAATTTATTCTTGAATTTATCAGAAACAGAAAAATTGTGTTTTAAGATTCTGTTTTCTAATTTGTGTAAAAAAAATTTCAGCAATAGAATCTGATGCATCGTTGGAGCTTTTGGAATGTGCTGCCTCACTTGCTAGCATGGAATTACAAGCCAAGGCGAAAATTAACATTACAAGAACAGATCCATGAACATTCATCATATTTTTCTCTCCATCACCAACTTATTTAGTGCCATTTTGTTTTATAAATATAAATTTTACATTTTGTTGAGTTTTTGAAATCATTTTAACTGTCATCAGTGTATTATTTTGCTTAGTTCCTTTTGTGTGAATGTTTTGTTTGCAAATGGATCATTCCACGTCGTATCACCCAAATTAAAAAGCCGGCCATATTGTCATGTCTCCGATTTTGTCCATTATTTTTTTTAATAGATATCTATGGAAAAAATGCAAAATAAGACCATTAAAAATGTTTTAAAAACTATTGTTCTTATTAATATTATTAATATTTGATATATTTAAAATCATAGGTTTTCCCTCTTTTTTTTAAATTTTTTTTTGTAAGTATGAAACGGAGATGTTTGCACAATTCTTCTCCAAAGAGAACAACTTTTTACTATGCATGATTGATACAAATCAATTTTTATTCTTTGACAGTGAATTGTTCTGAAATGTTTTTGATCTTTTTTAATCTCAAAAAGGCTTTAAAGTTACTTGTAGTCAATTCTCTGCAAAAAAAAAAAAAAAAAAAAAAAAAAAAAAACATTTTTTTTATTTCAAAGGAAAAAAAAACACCTTTCAATTTTTTTCAGCATAGCAAGGTAATAATTAAAAAAAACTTAATGCAGATATTAGTTAGTATTTCGGAGATATGACTTTTTAAATCTCCCAATTGAAAAATCATAAAAACTGACTTTAGAAAAGGAGTGGCAACACTCCACAATGCACAGAATACTTTCTGTTGTTTATACTGAAAGATAAAAGTATTTGGCTGGAAATTGATACCTAATAATAAATAAAAAAAGTGAGATTTTTCTAAATTCATACCAAAAAGCCGACCTCAAAAAGTGATCAAAAAGCAAAAAAATCTCCTAAGTGTAATATTTATTCACAAAACCTGAAAAAATTAATTTGAGCTTCTCTTACAGATGTCTAATAGTAAAAAAATTATAGACAAAATCTGAGACATGACGGCACATGGCATTAGGCGATTTGATGTGAAATGACCCAAATGCTTTTGAAATCTTTGTTCAGCATTGTCCGATCTACAACAGTATGTTCTCTCTTTTTGCACTCATTCAAAATTTGATTGTACTATTGACGTTAATAAGGGCAACATTTTGTAAAAGAAAAGCAGAACATTTGAATGAGTTGTATATTGTTTATTTTTGATGAGCAAAATTCAAAATTTTGTTTTTAATTTTTCTGATATTTTTAGTTTTTAATTAATCATTTTTCAGTATCATTTTTCTTCTGTTTATGAACTTATTCATGAAGTTCTAGTTAGAAGTTTTGTAATATGTATTTTTAGAATTTTATAGTTTACTTAAATATTCATGAGAATTTTAATTTATTTCTGTTCGTTTATATGATTTTATTTGAAAACTTCAAACGTAGCAGAATAATAACGGTGGGTTAACCCTCAAAACATTTACTGTGACTGTGCAGCTGAACCAGAACGAAGCTTCTGGTTTTATTTATTTCAAGTATAAATCAGGTTATGCTTCGATTGTGTTTTATTTAAAAAAAAATCATATTTATAACTTTAAAATCAATTATTTTACAATAAATATTAATTGAAAATTTTGATGCTTGAAATAAGAATCTTTTCTTTCTTGTGTACGTTTTTATATCTTCTTCTTTAGTCATATGCACTGACCTAATTAGTTTATCACATTCATTTAACACAATATGAATGAAATATTTACTTTGCATTTGATTTAAGTATTTTTTTAAAACTTTTGTTATGAAATGATATGTAATTTATTAAAATAAGTGATAATGTTAAAGTTTGAAATTCACCCCCTCCCCAGCTTCTTTTTCTTAATAAAAGAAATCTTGCATTTGATTACTTTTCAAATAGTGTTTTTACTGTTTAATTGTATTTTAATATTAAAGTTATTGGTTATGAGATGATAATATACAATGCAAAGTATGCTATACTATGAATATGATAATTCAATATATTCTTTTCTTTTGTAACTGAAACAATCATATGTTAACTTGTAACTCAAGTTAAATATTTTTACTTCTTCATATTGATTTCCTTGCATCATGATTTTTAACCTTTTTTAATATACATCACACAAGTTTTTTTAATATTGTCATTTTAGTTTTGTGTTTCATGTTGTATGCTTTAATGGGAACTAATTTACTGTGTTTGAAATAAAGGTCATTCTTAACTTTTTTTTGTCTCATTATTAATTCTGCAAAAAGCAGTTCTTAGATCCCACAACACATTATATGCAATATTTATTGCTGTCTTATATTTTGAGCTGATTTTTTTTTTGTTGATATTTTTTCGCTATTTATTTTTATTACAAAGTTTTAATTGATTTGATTTTGGCAACAGGAAAGAAGAGTAAAAAAAAAAAAAAAAAGAAACGTGCAAACAATTTTACTACTGAGGAATATTATTTACTTAAGAGAATTTTTTATTATTTTTTTTTTCTGAAGTACAATATAAATTAATTTATTTTATATTTTGGCAACAAGGGGGAGAAATAAAATCTGAGGCACTTGATTTTTACTCAAAAGAACTACAGATGGTATTTTATTAAGCACTTTTATTGTACTTGATGTCACCTGATTGTCACGGAAAAATCCGAGGCCTGCTTTTGCTTATACAGTGGCTCCCAAAAGTGTTCCTACACCTACGACTTAAATATGTTCCATTAAGTTTAAATCTGGCGATTGAGAAGACATTTCCAGACCCCGAAGAGTTCCTATTTTTTTCCTACTTTTCAGATCTCTCTCCTTATTTTCCTACTTTTTCCTTTTTTTTTCCTACTTTTTCTTTCTTTAGTATAGCACTTTTAATTGTGCATTGATTCTTATTTTTACAATGCCGCACCGATAATTTTCTGCATGTTTCAATTTTGAAAAGCAAAAGAAGCAAGCAGATCCTGAGCTTTTCATTGACTGACTACATTAATTTCTGGAAAGAACAAGAACGCTGCGGCGCCGGCGTTTGCGTGTTTAAAAGTTAAATTTTCGTTAGTAACTTTTTTGCCGTTGCGGCGTTTACGATCGACTTTTCTTTTTACCGTCCCGACTTCAGCTTACTGATTTAACGAAACTAAAAAAACAAAGAAGATACTGGCACATTCTGATGCAATTATATATTATTTACCCATCAATTACAAGCTTTAGTTAAAGCAAACGGCGGACTATTCAAAAAGTTCGGGAAAAGTCGAATTTCCTAGTCGCAAATTGTTTGTATGATTACAAGTGAAATGCAGCTCTATTTAAACAGAAAGGCAATGTAAAACCTTAAAAGGAACATAAGGAAGCAAAAAATGAAAAACTTGTGTACATATTTTATTAATGTTAGTGCAAAATAAAATCGACAGATAACAGAAATTCGCAAAAACGGACCACTTCAAAAATAATCGTGGAAACTAACTTTTTTCGTACATAAATAGGTTATAGTTAATTCTAAATCGTAAACATGATTATAAAATTTATTAAATTTCATTTTCTTTCCTTGCAAAGAGTATTTGCAAAAAAAAAAAGCGGCAAAACCTGGATGGGCAAAACGTTTCCGATTTTTGGAGAAAAATTGGAAATCAATTTAAATGGGAGATTCCGTTTTTATTTCTTCACATTTTTAAAAGTTTGGGGATTATGCCACAAGCAAATATGTATTTTTTTTCTTTTTAATGGGTATTTTCTACTCTGATATATCATCAATATCGAGGAGTCGCTCATCATTTTTACGTGCTGTGTTTATGGCAATGCGGCATTTCTGAACATTAAAAATTTTTTTGAAAGACTCTTACTCTTTTTGGGGTGCGGCAATTATACCGATGCGGCGCATCTACTGTAAGTTATTGTACTTAGTGCTTCTATTCAAATGGATGGGGGAGAAAGAGATATATTCAGGCATTTGATGCCAGATGCTCCCCTCTCCCCACTCGCAATTTCGTGAACAATTTCCGAATGAATTGTTTTGTTGTATGGTGAGGATTGAGAGAAACTACATTCCTTCCCTTTTATGCACAGAGAAACATTAGAAATTGATCTTTGTCTTTGATAAAAATGTTATGGTTACCATGTGCATGGATGTTTCCTTTTTTTTTTTTTTTGGTGACAAAAATTTTGGAACGAGAGGGAGGTAAAAATCGCCAAATCATTGTGTGTCCCAGAAAAGTGTCCAGTCAATGTTGTTAAGTTCGTTTTTTTTTTCTTCATCGAATTGAAAAACTGATATTTATTCAAATTCACTCAGAACAAAATAAATAAAATGTGTACTCACAGTTTATATACGGTGGTAGTTTTCTTTTCAGTTGATTGACCATTATTTCTTTTTACTTATCGAATTCTGTAATCTTACTATCATTTTATTCCACTCATGATAAAAATTAAAAATGGTTATACTAAAAACGCGAAATCTCGCCAAGGCTACTTTGCTCGCACAATTCCAAAACTATAACCCTAAACAAATTTGGCGAAACCTTTCAGCTGAAAATAAAAGGAATCAAGTAAATTCTTTCTCGGTTAAACATTTTTCATTTTGTTCTACGATAATAAATTCAAGAAAATATTTTGCATACTGTCCATTCCAACTAAATGCTGCTGTAAAATATGATTAGTTAAATTAATTTAAGATTAAAAAAAACTCATATTCTTACAAATTCATACAAAACAATAAAAAATTTTACCTGGTATAACGTTATCCAATTTTGTTAATCCAGAGTTTTCTTGTTTACACTTCCACCATTTAATACTTTTTTGAAAGAAATAAGGAAAACTAACATTATTTTGAGAAGCTCGAGAATACTACTAAGGGACGAATTAATTTCTGTTGTTGAAGGCGTTCTTAGACATGTTGAATGCGTTACTCAGAACAAACTGGCCGCGTTTACGTCAACAGATACACGTGGAGCGCAACGTGGCAATGTTTTAGTTGCATTTGCAGTTTTATAAATCACCGCAAGGTAGCGTATTCGAGCGCTGGAGTTCCGAATTGTTGAGACTTAGCAAAGTACAATAAAATATAAATTATAAACCTGTGACTAACCAGGGTTACGTTCGCATACCGCTACTGATCAACCGGTAACTAAGTGTAGCTCTCTAAATACAGCTACCGGTTAACTGGTTGTTTTCGAAGTCGCTCTAATTACTTTACCGGTAGATACACCGGTCTATCGTAATTTAAGCTGGTTAAGGTGCCCAATTTGGGCAGTTCAACTTAAGCTGAGCACCTTGCCGCTTCCTAATCAACAGTGAGAAGTCTGCTTTGGTGCAACTTGTAGCAATTCAGGAAACTCTTTGACAAAGATACTTGATTTTCTCAGGAAATAAATTAAAAACTCAGAAATCCCGAAACGTTCCACGGAAGGAATCAGTTAACGCTTCGGATTTTTTTTTACAATATGATCGAACTAACGCTCTGATGTCACCAACAATGAAACCGGCGCCATAGCATGCGTGACGGCATTATTTCATTATTGAAGAACCAAAAATTCAGTAAGTTATTTATAGTTTGACAATATTTTGTTGGCGATGTTTGACATGCAGGAAAATGCTTTTTTTTTTTCAATTTTTTTATAAGGTTGAACTTGATCCGATAACTTAACTGTTTTTACTGGTAAGACTGTATTATGACTTCCTTTTACACCATTTAATGATAATAGTGCCTTGGGGTAAGCAAGGAAACACTTCAAATGTTTTCACTCCATGTTCGTCACGCACCGATGCAAAAAAGCGTTTTACAGGAATCGCCAATAACGCCTAATTAAAACTAAATTCGAAAAAAAAAATTTTTGCCAACATGGCGACACAACTTGACGACCATAAGCTCGAATTTTCCCCCAAAAAGGTGTAAAAAACTCCTTTTGGAACATCCGTATAAAACCAAAATGGGAGACGCACAACTACACTCCACAAGGAGTCTGCAGTTTGCATACCAAATTTCAACTTTCTACGACATACCGTTTTTGAGTAATGCGAGATACGTACATACAGACGTCACGAGAAAACTCGTGGTAAGTCACTCGGTGAGGATCAAAATTGATATTCCATACGCTCTTAGGCATATATGCGCGTGCGGTAGGGTTGAAAAAACCATACGGGGATGATGAGTAAAATGGAAAATTAGGCCGAAATTTGAGGGAATTTTTTTTCGCGAATACAATACGTCCGCTACTAAGTAAAAGGACGAGAAAACAAGAACTGTTCAAAAACAGAGCGAAATTATCAGACATTAACATTAAAAAACTGTTAGGGGCGAGTCAATTACCAGCTTCCCTGGCTTTGGAAAACCAATCTCTTACAAATAAGTGTGGCGGTTTTTGTTGTTTTCTGATAAAATTAGCATTGCTTCACCCCCCCCCCCTCCAAACTCTTGAAAAAGTTCGAAATGACAGGCCTGCAACCAAGCCGCTTAAATGAATCGGACATGCAATATTAAACATTTGCTACAAAAACGTGGTGCATCATTGAAGTACTTTACTTTTCTTTGTCTTCTTTTCGTAAAATGAGATTTTTTTTTGAAGTGAAAACTTTTTTAGGCACGGTGAGCACTTTTGAGGTGGGAAAAACCATCCATTTCACGACACCGAAAGTCCGTCACCTCATCAACACTTGGGATACAGTGCATGCTCGGCTTCTCGCTGCTCCTTTACGTGCGATTTTTTCGATAAGCTTACGATGATCAGTGCCCCTCAGTGGCACGATCGGCAGCGCTTCAGTCTCAAGAATCGAACAAACTGCCATCGTGTGTTCGATCCCTCGCCCTCATACAGGGCCGCGCCGTCCCTATGTGCACGGTCGTGCGGAGCACGACGGCGCCAGAGTCAAAAAGGCGCCAATTTCTATCGATTAAAAATGTTCCTAATAGGTTATAGTTAATTCTAAATCGTAAACATGATTATAAAATTTATTAAATTTCATTTTCTTTCCTTGCAAAGAGTATTTGCAAAAAAAAAAAGCGGCAAAACCTGGATGGGCAAAACGTTTCCGATTTTTGGAGAAAAATTGGAAATCAATTTAAATGGGAGATTCCGTTTTTATTTCTTCACATTTTTAAAAGTTTGGGGATTATGCCACAAGCAAATATGTATTTTTTTTCTTTTTAATGGGTATTTTCTACTCTGATATATCATCAATATCGAGGAGTCGCTCATCATTTTTACGTGCTGTGTTTATGGCAATGCGGCATTTCTGAACATTAAAAATTTTTTTGAAAGACTCTTACTCTTTTTGGGGTGCGGCAATTATACCGATGCGGCGCATCTACTGTAAGTTATTGTACTTAGTGCTTCTATTCAAATGGATGGGGGAGAAAGAGATATATTCAGGCATTTGATGCCAGATGCTCCCCTCTCCCCACTCGCAATTTCGTGAACAATTTCCGAATGAATTGTTTTGTTGTATGGTGAGGATTGAGAGAAACTACATTCCTTCCCTTTTATGCACAGAGAAACATTAGAAATTGATCTTTGTCTTTGATAAAAATGTTATGGTTACCATGTGCATGGATGTTTCCTTTTTTTTTTTTTTTGGTGACAAAAATTTTGGAACAAGAGGGAGGTAAAAATCGCCAAATCATTAAAACAATATTCATTTTTATTGCTTGATTAAAATTAAAACTGGCCGTCACATTGATTCCCCTCCCCCCGCAACCGGAGGTGGCTAGCGAAGGATGTATACTTAATGCAAATTTTATCTGAAAACAAAAGTGCCCAAACTTGTATAGTGAAGCATTAATTTTCCAAAGCCAGGGAGGGGAGAAATTGACCCCACTGACCCCCCATAAATGACGTGCCTTAAACAAAAATGTATGTTGAATGCTAAAAATACATAACATAGTACAGTCGACTCCTACTACAACGTGATTTGACTTACGCGAAATGGCTATAACGCGATTATTTCACAAGTAAATAATATTTGACCTAACGGGAATTCCTCCCCTGCAGCAGGAAAATTTTCAGAAAGGAATCACGGTGTGAAAGTGTCAGCTTTGTTATTGGCTATTAGAATATTAATGGACCTTCATCCTTTTAGTATCACTGGCTGCGGAAGTTCCCACACCGTACTAGTCTGAACATAGCAGTGTTTGTGTGTACAACTTACTACTCCTCATTTACCATATTTTTTTTTTCCATTCTAAATGCGAAAGTTGATGAAATATAATGACATCTAAGAGCACAGTTGCAACTAAAGTTTGTGAAAAGAGAAAGTTTCTGACAATTAAAGAAATGCTAAAGTTTCTCGATGTGTTTGAACAAGTAGGAAGTGGAGCGAAGGTAGCACGACAATTAGGTGCGAGTGAATCTCCCATACGTACAATTAAAAGTCAAAAAAAAAAAGAAGAAAATCTGTGAAAGTTCGCCGCAGGAGCATGCACAGGGTTGGAGGACATCTGTTGGCCTGGGCCCGAGCCTAAAGTTGGTACGAGATTTTTAAGAGGGGAAATACGTGTAGAGATGTAAGTGTAAACAAACAATATGGAGGGGGCATAAAAGTCATTTGTGACGGGCCCCAAATTTTTTGTGCACACCTCCTGGTTCGCCGAGTAGTGTCTAAGCAAAATGCAAAAATTATGAAAATGGAAGCTCCTCTTGTATTGAGAATGAAAGAAACCAAGAGGAGGGGTGGAAGCGTTATAAAAGAACTAGCAAATCAACTGAATTTAAAAATGTATTAGAATAATGGTTTTATTACGAAGCATAAATCACCAACATCTTCATTTTTTAAAGTTACAAGTATCATTACTGGATCTACTGCACAGTATTATTATAGTACATCATTTTATTATTACAATACATACAGTACGTACCATACTGGTTTATTTTATGTCACGTTGATCACTGATTTCGTGCACCGTGACAGTATTTTATGTTGATTAAAACAGCTTTTTTAAAAGTACAAATAAAAATTCAGTTCTTTATGTAAGAAACGATAATGTGTAGTTAAGGTATGGTTTTAAACAGTTTGAGGTGGTGTTAACAAGTGTCTAAAAAAACTAGGTATGCTACAAAAAATTTTACACTTACACAACTTATACAACACGAAATTTCGACTTACGCGAGAGGTCTTGGAACTCATCCCTTGCGTAAGTCGGGATTCGACTGTACAAACCCTTTAGTTTACTTATTTCGTTATTTATTTAGTTTAATTATTTTATTATAAATTTTATGTCCCATATTTAAGAACAAATTTATTTTAGTTCTGCATTTTCAGCCTTTTTCCTTGTTTTTCAAATTTAAACATCTGCCTCTGTTTATGCAAGAATGCATGTCAGCTGCTGATTATTTTCAACTGAAACTAATTTAATATTTGCTTTGCTTTTGTATTATAGTTTATGACAACATGAGCTGAAAGTGTTAGAGTATTTTCAAATAATAAATGGATGCTCTCGAATGTTTTTGTCTTTGACAAAACAAATCTTTAACAGAAATGGTTTTATTGCACCAAAATAGGAGTTTTATTATTATTATTATTAGTTTTTTTTTCACACTTAAAAATTTTATTACTGTATTGTTGAAAAGTGTTTGTTTGTATTTTATTTTCATATTTTTGTAATTAATATCTTTGTTTCCACCAGTTTATTTTTCATACTAATGATTGTCAGTCGTCTTGACGTGTGTGTAGTCCTATCTCTTCCTACTTTTTAAAGTGATTTTTCTCCTACTTTTCCTACTTTTTAAATTTTTGATTCCTTATTTCCTACTTTTTCTCCTCAAAAAACCACTTCGGGGTCTGCATTTCTAAGTTTAAGGACAATTTTTGAGGCACCAAACGCAAAAGTGTACTTCTTATCGTTATATTGATAAAAAACAATGTTGTTTCCGATTACCAAATTATGGGCTAATAGTTTAAAATTACTTTTTAAAGTATATAAATGAACAGCATGATTCATTATTTCTTCTAAAAATTCTAAATTTCCCGCCCCCCTCTGGATACGGCCCTGGCACAAGTGATGTACTATGAGGCGTTGAATGTTTACACCTTGTTGGGGGGGGGGGAGGTTTTCATTAAACAGTAATGCTAATAACAACTCTAATAAGAATTTTAAATGAAGGTTTTTCTGAAGCAAACGTTGTAATTCATTACTATTATTACGCTACACTATTTTTTATCTTTATCTTTTGCCAAAATATTGCGCTCTGAATTAATGGCACCAGTGATTGGCATTTGCCTTGTGATTTCATGAGCAGAAGATTAAAAATTAAAATGGAATCTGCGCACCGACTAAAATATATTTTTCTTAAATATTAAACACTAGCCATACCCGCACAGCGATGCCGTGTTAAAACTTTGATGGAAGTCCGTTGAATAAAAAAAAAATTGACGCCCCCTTCCCCTCTGATGCGAAATGATTATTTTTCTTTGTATAAAATGCGTTCCTTTAAAAAAATTTTGAAAAAAAAAATAGAACCGACTTCAAAATTGCTCTAAAAAGTGAAAAATAATTTTATTCTTTAAACACCATCGATAATGCTTTTAAACATAATTTTTGAAGTTGGCGCAAAAACAAAACGTAAAATCCAGTGTAACCATGCTTCGTTCATATTTTTTTCAGAAAAGCATCCAAAGTTACGAACGAAACATTTATATCGTTATTCAAATATGTTGTCATCAATGCATACTTTATGTGATGTTGAAGAAACTGGGTCTGGTTAAATTTATAGTTGTAGTTGAGTTATAGCTGTGAATGATTTTATCTATCGTTTTTGCACCAACTTCAAAAATTATGTTTAAAAGCATTATCGATGGTGTTTAAAGAATAAAATTATTTTTCACTTTTTAGAGCAATTTTGAAGTCGGTTCTATTTTTTTTTTCAAAATTTTTTATTTCATTCTTTTTAGTGTAAATGTAGATATTTCAGTAAAAGTAAGAAGTTACCTAGTAAGAAGTTCGGCTCTATATCACTGTATTGCTTTAGAAAAGCCTTTATTCAAAATTATCATTACAATTACTATTATATGGCACCAAACTTTTATAACAATGAGTTTCATATTCGCAACTCCAACGAACTATAGGGGGTACTGCAGTCACTGTCTAATGGCGGAATTGAAAACTAAAACAAACGCATGTGGTAACGAAGAAAATGCTAAAAGTGTTGTGATTTTTGTTCGTATGCATGATTTTTTCGCTTTATTCATTTGAAAAGATTTTTCAAAGTCTTTTGGTTATTCTGACCCATATAGAAAGAGATTAGAAACCAAAAAGTATTACGAAAGTAAACAATTAATGCAGAACACACAGTAAGTTGTTCTGAAGCAGCCATTTTCACGATGTTGAATTCGGAATTCATAAATTTTTGGTTCGCTTCGAACGGCATTTTCATTTTGTACCGTTTTTTTCTATACATTAGTACATATTAAGTTCAGTTTCGTGACATTTCCAGCATTTGTTGACATTTTTGTCACATAGTGCACATACGTGGCAGACTGTCAAGAGTAACGTTTAACACTAGATAATTTATTTCTATGACTATATGATTGGATATCCAAAGAAATCATGCATTTAATTCATTCGTCATGGAAATGATTTACCTGATATGCGAAATCTTGTCAAGATACATTATTCTTTCACATAATTTTAAAACCATAAGCCTATAAACAGATTTTTGGCGAACTTTTATTTTTTATTGTTCAAATTCTTAACGTTCTTTCTGGATTTTTCAATCTGTTCTGCGATAAATATTTTCAAGAAAATTTATTTGCATACTGTCTATTTCAGTAGGATACTGTAGTAACAAAGGTTATTTAAATCATTTATGTGGAATTAGGTTAAGGAAAAGTGTCCAGTCAATGTTGTTAAGTTCGTTTTTTTTTCCATCGAATTGAAAAACTGATTCAAATTCACTCAGAACAAAATAAATAAAATGTGTACTCACAGTTTATATATGGTGGTAGTTTTCTTTTCAGTTGATTGACCATTATTTCTTTTTGCTTATCGAATTCTGTAATCTTACTATCATTTTATTCCACTCATGATAAAAATTAAAAATGGTTTAACTAAAAATGCGAAAACTCGCCAAGGCTACTTTGCTTGCACAATACTAAAACTACTATAACCCTAAACAAATTTGGCGAAACCTTTCAGCTGAGAATAAAAGGAATAAAGTAAATTCTTTCTCGGTTAAACATTTTTCATTTTGTTCTACGATAATAAATTCAAGAAAATATTTTGCATACTGTCCATTCCAACTAAATGCTGCTGTAAAATATGATTAGTTGAATTAATTTAAGATTAAAAAAAAATCATATTCTTACAAATTCATACAAAACAATAAAAAATTTTACCTGGTATTACGTTATCCAATTTTGTTAATCCAGACTTTTCTTGTTTACGCTTCCACCATTTAATACTTTTTTGAAAGAAATAAGAAAAACTAACATTATTTTGAGAAGCTCGAGAATACTACTAAGGGACGAATTAATTTCTGTAGCTGAAAGCAAACTAAGACACATCGATTGCGTTAATAAATACTCAGAACAAACTGCCTGTGTTCACGTCAACAGACACACGTGATGCGCAACGTGGCAATGTTTTAGGTGCAGACGCAGTTTTATAAATCACCGCAAGGTAGCGTATTCGAGCGCTGGAGTTCCGAATTGTCGCGTAGATGAAGATAGCGAAGACAATGTGAAAGCCAAATGAAGCGAATACTCGTTAGTCTCAACTCGAGATTCAGAACCACGAATGAACGTTACATCTCCTTATATACAACTTGAGAAAGTGCTGGAACTTTCCAGACTTGGAAAGATACAGAAATTAATAGAACATTCAAGAAAATACGGGAAACAGTAGAAACGAAATTTTAGTAAGATTCACTTTGTCCTAGTTGGGATTTGAACTCGGGTCGCTCGTGTGGGAGGCGAGAATTCTACCACTGAGCCACCGTTATCCACGGTTGAAAAGTGCGAACTTCGCTACAATATCATTTAATAGGGAATTTGCATAAAATGTACTGTTTTTTGCCCATAACTTTTTTTCTAAAGAACAAATATGGTCAAACAAAGTAATGGGACCTAAGTTGAGCCATCCCCTATCCATTAAAAAAAGAATCATCAAAATCGGTTCACTAGGTGAGACGCTATGAGTGGACAAACAAAAAAAAAAAAAAAACATACATACGGTATGAACTGATAACCGCCTCCTTTTTGAAGTCGGTTAAAAAAAAAAAAAACTATTAAATTTTCTTTGAAATTTAAAATTTTTCGTCAAATCGTTAAATTAGATTTACAGTTGCTTTAAAACTCTATTTAGCGAGTGAAGTGGATTTCACTGCAGTTTAAAATATTACGCCAAAAAAACAAACAAACAAAAAAAATAATTTGAATTTTAACATCTTGAATTCAAATTATGTTTTTCGCAATCACGAGTGTGTGTATGTAGGCATGTGTGTTTGTGTCTGTGTGCTGGCATAAGTGTGTGGCTAGTTGTGTGTATGAATGTGTGTGTGTGCAGGCATAATGCTGCCGATAGTTGTGTGTATGTTTGGGTGTCTGTATGTATGCGTGTGTGTATGTGTGTGTAGTTATGTATGTATGCGCGTGTGTGTAGGACATGGATGTAACCTGGAGACGGCTTTCGCTATAGGAGCAGCATCGTGAGGAGCCCGTCGACGGTGATGGTGCGGTAAGGTGGCGGTGGGAAAAATCAAAGGAACGTTAAAAACAGTCAAATGAGAACAATAAATAATCGTGATTGCTCAAAAAAAAAAAAAAAAAAACCCGCCATCAAATAATATCTTTCAAATGTAAAAATAGTTCCGCAACTCTTGTTTATCGCCAAACTCGCCCAGCAACCACGCTATCACAATCCATCCATGTAACGAAAAAAAGAAAGAAAGAAAAATTATATTAATTTGAATTTTTGGCATCTTGAATTCAAATTATGTTTCTCGCAATCACGAGCGTGTGTGTATGAATGCGCGTGTGTGTTTGTGCAGGCGCATGTGTGTGAGTGTATGTATGTATGTATGTATGCATGTGTGTGAGTGTTGTGTATGCAGTGCTGTGCGTATGTTGGCATAAGTGTTAGTGTCTGTGTGCAGGCATGAGTGTTGTGTATGCAGTACTGTGCGTGTAGGCGTTCATGTGTGTGTGTGTATGTAGGCATAAGTGTTTGTGTGCAGGCATGAGTATGTGTGTGTGTGCAGGAGTTTGTGTATGCGTGTGTAGGATATGGACGCAGCCTGGAGACGGTTTTCGCAAGAGGAGCAGCATCGTGAGGCCGGTCGACGCGACGGTGGTGCTGGCAGAGGGTGCTGGTGGGAAAATAAAATGATAGGAATTCAAAACAATCAAATAAGAACAATAAGCAATCGTGATTGCTCAAAAAAAAAAAAAAAAAAAAAATTAAATTTTGACGTCTTGAATTTAAAATATGTTTTTCGCAATCACGTGTGTGCTTGTGTCTGTGTGCAGGTATGAGTATGTGGTTATGTGTGTAGGTGTGCATGTATGCGCGTGTGTGTGTGTAGGATATGGACGCAACCTGGAGACGGTTTTCGCTAGAGGAGCAGCATCGTGAGACCGGTCGACGGTGGTGCTGCAGAGGGAGGCGGGGGGAAAATAAAATCAAAGGACGCCAAAACAGTCAAATAAGAACAATAAGCAATGCGATTGCTCAAAAAAAAAAAAAAAATCCAGTGGAACATCAAAAATCATCGTCAGAAAAAAAGAAGAAAATGTCAAACATTTCACTCGGATAAAAACAAATAAAAAGTTTCTTTTCTTTCAAAACGAATCGCCAAAACAATAAATTACATTTACGGTTGCTTTAAAATAATAATCCTACATAGACTGAACTGCTCAGCGCCTAACGCGCCAAGCGACCGGAACCCAGCCCTTTGCGAGTGAAGCGGATATTTTTTCTTTGGCAATAATAAATATTTCGCTAAACAAACAAAAAAAGTATAAAATCACATTATTAGTAGCTTTCAAATCTTTATATATTAAGAGCTGCGTTGCCCGGTCTACATTGAGAATAAAAATTGTGTCAAGTGACATACAGTGGCTCCCAAAAGTGTCCGTACACCTACGACTTTCAATGAAATAGGACCCTATCCATTTGTTGGAATTATTATTTCGGAAAAGGTATTCAATTATAAGATCTATGATCAATTTTTTCAACAAAACTACATGAAATTTTTTTTAAAAATATTTAAACTTAATTTTTTTTAAATCAAAAAGTGCCGGAAATTTTATCTCACAAAAGTCTTCGCACACTTTAAAAAATATCTATATATTTTTGAATAATCTAACTTTTTATTAAAAAATTATTTAGTAGAATATCATGCAGTATCAACACCTTTTAAACGTCTGAGAATAGATTTCATTCTTTTTCTTCCTTTTTTTTCTGAGCAATCACGATTGCTTATTGTTCTCACTTGACTGTTTTGATGTCCTATCATTTTATTTTCCCACCGCCACCGTAAGTGTTCAACCACACTTCGAGTGTTACTGTTTCTAGCTCCTTTTTCGTTTCAAGGCCGTATTTTCGTAATCTAGCCTCCAGATATCTCTAAATATGTTACATTAAGTTCAAATCTGGAGATTGAAGAGGTATTTTCTAAACTTATAGGACAATTTTTGAGGCACTAGACGCAAACGTTGAAAGCTGTGTGCTTCTTATCGTTATCTTGATAAAAACAAAGTTGTTTCCGATAACCAAATTTTTGGCTAAGAGTTTAAAATTGCTTTTTAAAATATTTAACTGAACAGCATGATTTATTATTTCATTAAATAAATTCAAAACTGCCAAGTCCTGATGCTGATATGCACCCTCGCACAAGAACCATTTCACCGTCCTGATAAAGTGACCCAACTAAGTTCTTAAGATCAAATTCCTGATTTTTTCTTCTATTGACAATTATACAACAATTTAACCAAAAATGTTGAATTGAATTTCATCTGTAAGTAAGATGTTATTCCAAAACGCGTTGGAGCTTATTGATCTTTTTTTTTTTTTTTTTTTTTTTTTTTTTTTTTTTTGCGACAAAAAAGCGTAAGCTTACTGTTTTTCGCACGAACAAGAAAATTTCTGCGTGATTTCTTGAATCCAGCTAATCAGAGAACTTGACGAACAATTTTAGGTGAAAATTAAACATAAAATGTTTCCTTCAATTCTGCAGAAACTTTTTCAGCACTCAAATGTGTATTTTTCGTATTTTTTTTTTTAACTGTAAACCTCCGATCAAGCTTTGTTAACTTTGCCAGTTGACCTTTTCTTACCTTGTTTTCGATCCGATTCTTGTGTTTAAATCATTTTATCAAGCACTTCACTATAGAATGGTATAAATTAACTAATTTAGAGACATTTTAAACCAATTTATGTCCACTGTGAGGGGAAAAAATCAAATTTCGAATGGTGTTTGTGGTTTTTTACGAATATAGCCATTTTAAAGAAATAAGCACAATATTAAGGAATAAATAAACAAAAAATTAAAGAAAAATGACTCTTAAGGGTCAACACAATTAAAAATAATTTTTAAAAAAAAACGACGTATGATATTCTTAATCATGAATTTATTCGAAAATATTTGAGTGTATGATGACTTTTGTGGCGTATTATTTCTCTGTCTCTTCGTTTTTTGACCCATTTCAAAAAGAAGATCCGTCAATATTTTGAAAAAACTAAAAGGTTTTATTTAGAATGACATAGGTATGATGTGAAAAAATATTGGACTTCATATTTGAATTCAGTTTCGGGTTATTTTGGTTTTACTAAAATTTTTTAAAGTGTACGAACACTTTTGAGAGCCACTGTACAATCAACAAGCAGGCTTAAATAAAAGAAAAGGAAAAAAAAAAAACGCCTTGCAAAATTACCCTTCCAAACATGACGACAGATATTAAAATACTTAAAAAAAATTTAACTGCGGAAGATGGATTTTAAAATCGTAACCATGGAAACACAAAATAAAATAAGTTTAAGAAATTAAATGCAAAATAAGGAACGAAACAATGGATTCAAAAAGTGTAACCGTGGAAACACGAAAATAAAAGAGTTGACAACCTGAATCAAAATGACATTTTTCGAATTTGATTTAAAAACGCTTGTAACTTTTTTTCCTTTGAAGATAAAAGCTAAGTTTTTTGACCATGGGTCGCTAGAGATCTGGGGTAAAAAATGACACTTTTTCCAATGGTGTCAAAAAGAAAACTGTAGGACAATTCCTTCACTTTTTATTGATAGACTTAATGAAGAAAGTAGTGCCTATATTTCAGCTAAGCCTAAAAAAGTTCGAGCTAAAAATGCAAATTACCCCCGCCGTAATTAAGTTAGAGCATTGAAAGAAATTGTTTAGAACGCGGAAAATTCTACCCTTTTCAGCGGTATATGATATTAATATGTGCAAGTAATTTTTCACTCCCATATTCGGAAACTTATGTGAAATTTGGGCCTAAATTGGAACAAAAAAAGAACTATTGACCGGATTTTTTCGAATTATAGCCTTTGTCACTCAGTAAGAAAGCACCTTTCATACAGTGAAGGAATTTTTCAAATAGGTGCAGTGGTTCCGTTCCGGAGATGACCTCGAACATATAAACACACAAAAATCCGCCCTCTCTCTTTATAATATTAGTATAGATTGTTAAATTATTTAAAAATTTGTAAAATTAGCTAAAAATGTGTTTCGTTTTTTACACTGTAAAAAAATTCCGAAACGTTACTGAGTATTTCCGTGTAACGTTTCCGGATTTCAATGGTTTTTATCCACTTCCTGGAAAAATCAAGTACCTTTGTCAAAAAGTTTTGCTACAAGTCGCACGAATGCAGACTTCTTACTGTTGTAAAAAATATGTTTAGCTCCTAGTTTAAAGATTAACCGAGTTTAGTTTTAAAGTGTATCGGCTTGAAATGGATTGCGGCCCGTCCTGACTAGTAAGGTGTCCAAAGGGCTCAAATCAGTCTAAGGACCACGTAGCTTTTCAAGATTTGCAGAAGAGTAAAATTATTGACAATTACTTGCAATTCTTTCTTAGCTTTGGCCATGTTTGCTATACTGCTTTGGGAGATTTCCTCGAAAAGCGGTAAGGTGCCAAACCATTATAGTATACCCACCTAAGTTTATTATACGATTCCAGAGACACAACTGGCTTAAAATGGGAAGAGTTCTGAATATTTTTGAATTTCAGCGGAAAACGTTCCTGGTTTTTGTAAAATATTTCACTGGAAGAAATTGGGCGCATCAGCTGCCCATTATTTTCCAGGAACGTTTCTGAATCATTTTTACAGTGTAAAGGTGGTTAAATTCTATGTTTTTAAGCATGCTCTTTCACGAAAAAAATGCCTTTTTAAAATTTCGGAAACAACCTAATTGTTGTACAGAAATGGGATTCTTTTTACTAACGTCTTTTCATAAGAATAAAGTCTTGTGAAGAATTCTCTCATCATATATATAATAGCGAATTCACTGATGGAGTAACGCTGACGTCACCAACAATGAAACTAGCGCCACGGCATGATAATTTGATAATATTTTTTGGTAATGTTTGATATGGCATGAAAATGCTTTATTTTGAGAAGGCTGAACTGGATCCGGTAACTTAACTGTTTTACTGTTAGGGCTCATTTTAGGAGAATGAAAAAACGGAAAAATGGTCAACAATGAACACTATCTACTGGAGTTGAGGATTAAAAATTCAACTATCAAAAAATCATCGAACAGGTAATTGCTTCGTTTAAATGTAGAAACAATTTTCATCCTTCATACCTTGACGGACGATTTTCTAGTTACTTAATAATAGTCTTTAAATGAACATACTAATCGTTAGGAAAAAGCTTAATGAGGTGTACATAAAATAATCTCAAATTTATATCAGTTCAAAAAATATTTTATTAGATAATCGTGCACTAAGGAGATTTATTGCTTTACTAGTGGTACCTGCACTGCTTTGCCCGTAATAGAAAAATTAAAAGGTCTTTTGGTTCGCCTGTATATTTACAAATAATGTATGGTGAAATTTCTCGCCAATTGGCTTGTACCCATGTTATGGTTTCACGTTATGATAATTTCGTATCTCGCCAATCGGCTTGCGCCCATGTTACGGTTCTACGTTATGATAATTTAGTATCTCACCAATTGGCTAGTGCCCATGTTACGGTTCCACGTTATAATAATTTCGTAATTTACTCGTCCGTCTGATGATAATTTTTGCTCTTAAAATTGGAATAGAAAAAGAACCACATCGAATTTTCGAAAAATCGTTTCGAGTTGCACACCCCCACGCTACAAACTAACTTTGTGCCAAATTTCACGAAAATCGGCAGAACGGTCTAGGCGCTATGCGCGTCAGAGAGAACCTGGCAGACAGAGATCCGGACAGAAAGAGATCCCGACAGAGAGCTGCTTTATTATTAGTAAAGAAAATATTTTTAAAGAGGATAATATGGTAAAAGTTTGACCCTTTTTTTCCGCTGCTTTAATGCTTTTGAAAAGAAAGTATAGTAAAACCCTGATTTTACCTTTCGCAAGGAACTGGATTTTAAAAACGTAAAATATATAGAAAGAAAACTTCAAAGATGACTCTTTCAAAAGGTATAACATTTAAATTATACAAAAAACATTACTATACGTACCACTTAAAAATCATTTTAACACATTTAGTTGCGAATCCTATAGCATTTAGGTTAAAAATTTTCCGCAAAAAAGGATTGTTTTTTAGTCATTGAGTTCAAAGTGAATGAACATCTACCAGGATGGAAATACTTTGACCAAATAGAAGACAGGAGTCTGTGAAATGCATTTCTGTTTTCATAATCAACTTTCAACTGCGTGATTTAGCATTAAAAAAGCATAAAAAGAAAACTATTGCTTATTTTACTTTATATTTTTTCATCTTTTTACACTCCAGGGAAAACGTAAAATGTGGAAAATGCTATAAATAGGGTTAAGTATACATTCTTGTTATTATACGGAAAACTGGGACCCGATGGGGGGGGGGGGGGACGTAGATTCGAGGGACGTAAAACCGGAGTTTGCTGCATCTAATTAATAACAAAAGTTTTTATTGAAAAAGAAAGAAAATATGAAATTCAAATATAAAATGTTTATATTATAAGAAATATACAACTAAGAGATTTAGTTCTGTCAACTAGATTTATATTAAGGGGCTGTCCATAAATGATGTCACACTTTTTCCGACATTTTGGACCCCATTCCTCCCCTTGTCACTAAAGTGTCACACTTCACCTTACCCTATCGCCAGGCTGTTTTTCATAAGCATATTCCCATTATAAAAAAAAGTGATGTCACTTTCCTTTGTCCTCAAAATACCCTTAATAATAAACTGTCACAATATCACAAACCCCCTCTCACCTCAAAGCTTGACATCATTTGTAGACAGCCCCATAGCAAAATCTTGCAAAGTATTTCTATTTCTTTCTTTCTTTTTTTTTTGGTAACTACGCAAAAATAACAAATGTTTAATTCGAAAAAACACAATACAATAATGACATATGTAAACATAAAATGAAATTCGAAATACTAATAATTTTATCCGAAACATACCAGAAATGTTCTTGCATTAGTTTTTTTATTGAAATTTAAATGTAATAAGTACATTTAAACTTGAATACTCATATACCAGTTTGCTCCTAATCGATCTTCAATAAATTCTTCAATTACATTCAAAAGCGCATGACATGAAGGAACGGCACATATTTTTGGCAATAAAATACTTGCTAATTCACAAGCAATTGCTAATTCCTGGTTTTTTGAAGAAGCACTGTAACTTAAATAACGCAGGGCAGCTTTTAACGTTTTAGACGTTAGACATCTATTTATAAAACCAGCAATAGTAAATACCTGTAATGAAAGAGCAAATGATACATTTATGTAATAGACTTGAAGATACAATTTTAATTTATGTAGTTCAAAAGATAATAATGAGCAATAATTAAAGATACAAAAAGTGATTACTTTTAAGTACACTGGATTTATTATCTATTGATTTGAGATAATTAAACGATGTTGCTCGTATTTTTAAATTCAATGACCTAAAAAAAAAACGCTGGTTATGTTGGCTATTCCTAAATTTTCGGTAGGTATTCATTGATTATTTTATTTTTATTGAAACTTCATAATTACACCTTTTTACGCTGAGATTTAAAATCCTTTCCTTGATGTTCTGTTATGTTTTTCTCGTTACTTTTTTTATTTCGCGATGTCTTTTCTCTACCTACATATTAGTCCAGGATCTGAAGGGGGTTGAGCATGCACGGAGAGGCTGACGCAATATTATTTCTGGTTATTGTTACAGGCACGATGGTGATTATGAAACCACATGTCGTCGCCCCCCTGGGTGGTCGACAACCCCGGGGGAGGGGGGAAAGCTGTGGGTGCAGCCGTTTGCTAAAGCACACATAACTCGAGAACTATTTGAGATAAAACACTTAAAAAAGTTGCAATCGACGCAACAAAACAAGGGCTTCATAAAAGCTAAATATGATCATGGACCTATCTTTGTTGGTTTCTGAGTAAAATTCCATTTTTCGCAAACAAGCAATATTTTTGAATAAAATGAGCAAAACAAACTTTTTTTGACCAAAATAAATTCCAAATCAAAATTGTTTGATTTTTTTTTCAAATAAAGTCCTAAATATCATTATTCAGTTTGTTAAACCTATTTAAGTACTGTTAACGCGTTGAAAAACAAAAGGACAGTAGCAAGCTCGAACACTATTCCTAGTATAGTTCAGGATCTGAAGGGGGGTTTTGAGCATGCATGAAAGACCTGACGTAAAATTATTTCTGATTATTGTTACAGGCACTATAGTGATTACGAAAACACATGTCGTCGTCCCCCTCGGCGGTCGACATCCCCGGGGGAGGGGGAAAGCAATAGGGGATGCCGCTTACTAAAACACTCATAACTCGCGAACCGTAGGAGGTAAAGCACTAAAAATGTGGCAAAAGATGCAACAGAAGAAGGGCTTAAAAAACCTAAATATGTTTATATAGTTCTATCTTTGTTGGTTTATAAATAAAATTCCTTTTTTAACAACCATGCAAAAATTTTGAATAAAATACGGAAAGCTTTTTTTTAAAGATAAGTTGTTTTTTAAAATTATTTAACCGTTTAGGGAATCAATAAAATCTGAAACTTCATCATTCAGTTTGTTTAAAACTACTTAATTATTACTAACGTGAACGTTGAAAAGCGAAATAGAAAATTCAAGCACTGCCTAAGTTAGCGCATTGAATAAAACGGCAGTATGCTAAGGAGAAAAAAAATAGCCTTATTATCCTTATGACGAACTATTCATTCTTCAGTTTACAAACTTATTCTAATTGCAAAGTATTCAATTATGGCTTTAATTATGTTATATACTGCTTTAAATTTGAGAGGAACTAGGGAATTAAGCCCACAGTAGTTTCAATTCAAATATAATTTTAATTTATTTCTATTAATTTATATTTTCAATTTGCACAAAAGAATATTGCGGGTATTGCTTTGCGGATATTGTTTTTTTATAATTTACCCAACAAAGAACAGTGATACAAGAAATAATATGTTCTAAATGAAATATAAAAAATGAGAAGCATCTTTGAGCTTTTATGAAAACGAATATAAATATAAAATTATACACTAGAGTTCTAAAAAAACTAATTAAATAAAATTAGTAAAATAATGCGTATTAAAAAATAATTGCAGAATACCAATATGCATACATAAAGCATTAATATATCAGAAATTCTGAAAGCTGGATCATACTCTTTTTTGTTGACTTGTAATTGTTCTGTTGAATCGTTCTCTTTCGAGTATTTTGTAGTTCATGGGTTTTTGCTTTAGCCTTAATAGCACAGTATTTACAGCAAGATGAATTATTAATAAAACATTTACAAGATTATTTACAGTTCTTGCCTGCGCAGGGTGGAATTAAAACTCTCTGGTAACACTGGACTGCATCATAAGGTGTGGGGCTTTATTGTTTTATTTTCATCCAAGTGAAACCCAAACTTGGTTGCATCTAAAGGCACTGCTAAGGTACAGGAGAATTGATTCAATAGTACAGGTGAGCAATACTTCTCAGCACATGTTGGAAAGAATTGCAGGAGAATGGTAGAGAGCTGATATTATATTTATTTCTGATGGAAATGATAAGAAATTATTGTGTGTAATGGTTGCATTCGCAAGAAATACCTATTTTCTTCACATTTTTTTAAAATAATACACAGCTTCTAACAGTTGAAATTCTGAAGCTCTCAGATATTGTTTTAATGCTAACTCTAATGTACAAAAAAAGTTTCCGACTTTTTTGGTAAAGTGAAAGCATACTTTTTTGTTCCTATTTTACTTGTTGAATCGCAGTCGGAAAATGCATCAAAAGCTTGTAAAATTTTAGATGTTTTTTTCCGTAAGTGCTCCTGAAGATAGATGCCATCCTAAAGCTCTTTTCCTTTCCACAACACTAGCACATGAAATGGCAACGTCTGTCCTTTAACAAAGATTGTCAATAAGAATTCATTAGTTTCTGATCTATAAACTATTAGTTACTTTTTCCCGTATTTTGCACTGAATCATATGCAGGAAGATAGATTCTGTTGCGTGCTTCGTCCTGGTTGGACTCGGGCATTTCAGAGAAATTTATTACTTGACTCTCAGATTTTAAATAATATTCATTTTCGTTTTCAGAGTTGCCAGACACCAGAAGCTGATTGGATGCAGGAACGGATATGTTACATATTACATACTCTGAAATGTACTTTTAAAGGTTCTTTTTATTTTCAGAAATGGCTATGACACGAAACCACTGGTTTGGTACCTAGTGATTTTTTTATAAGCGAAGAAGACTTTCCTGAACTTCTGGTTTTTAAGTTATGAAAACGACAGTGAGATGTACCGATCGTGTTTAAGATCCACTCGTGTGGTTTGACTATTGGAGAGAAAATTTTATTATTTTTTTATTTGGAGACCTGCAAAATCTTTGCTGCATTTGAAAGTTGTGTTTGGGACATTATGGACCAGAGTCATTCCATCGATAACTTGAACTTTGTTCTTAAAATAGGGTGCTTCTTCTAGGGTTTTGCTGCAAGAAGTATTATTTTCAATTACATTCACGAAATCGGACCTCTCGCTTTGCTTCAGTGAACCTTTCTGATGAACCTAACCTAGCATTGGGCTTATTGTATGGGAATGATTTTTAGATTTACTAACAGCACTTTTGAGCTAACGTTTCCCAGGTTAAATGTTTTTTTTTTTTTTTGGTTTTATTTTGCTGTTTTGCAGTCGCTATTGAAGACATTGCCATTTCAGGACTTCTCTGGATAAGAGACTATTCACATTTTCTTTAACGTTCCACTGAAATTTTGATGCTGCTTATGTGGCAATAGCCTCGCTCACTATGTTTCATAACTCAGGTGTAAAATCTGCAAAAGGGTTATCCTGATAGTTTATCCTTTCCGTAATTACTTCGTACTTGCAAACTTGCATGTTTTAATTTTTTAAAAAGTGCCATTGTGACCTATACGAAGCAGCTATAATGCGTTAAAGGTTAAATAATTAAGTAATTACTTAAGTGGGACATTGTTTTGATAATATTGCGAAATAAAACCGCCAAAACAGGAGAGCCACAAAATTTACTTTGGTTTATGTCGAGTCTTCAAGGTACATTCCGCAAACTTTTTTTTTTTTTTTTTTTGTGAATTACCTCAAATGCTTTCTGAGCTTGCTTTTATTTCACTTTCCAACGCTTTGATAATAATTAAGTAATTTTAAACAAACTGGATAATGATGTTTCGGATTTTATTGGTTCCCGAAACAGTTAAATAATTTTGATAGTTTGAAAAAAAAAAAAAAAAATGCGTATTTTATTCAAAATTTTTGCTTGTTTGCGAAAAATAGAATGTTATTCAGAAACTAACAAAGATATGATCATAGTCATATTTAGCTTTTATGAAGCCCTTGTTCTGTTGCGTCGATTGCCACTTTTTTCAGTGTTTTATCTCAAATAGTTCGCGAGTTATGAGTGTTTTAGCAAACGGCTCCCCCCACTGCTTTCCCCCTCCCCCGGGGTTGTCGACCTCCCAGGGGGGCGACGACATGTGGTTTCATAACCACCATCGTGCCTGTAACAATAATCAGAAACAATATTGCGTCAGCCTTTCCATGCATGCTCAAACCCCTTCAGATCCCGGTCTATATAAACAGCAGCAGCAAAAAGGTTGCAGCGAGGATAGGTTGTTTTTCTTGCATTAACACTGCGCTCGCAGAGAAACAGCTTTTACGGAATTCATTATTGTGTAGGCTGCTTTTACACTAGGGCATCAAATTATTAATATTGCCCAAAAAATGGAGCGAAATCTGGTTTTAGCCAGTGGCTGAAAAAAAAAGAAAAAAAAAAGATAATATAAGTATCTCTCTCTGTCTCTTTGTTTTTTGCACTGTAACACTTTTTTCCCTTGTCGCAAGTAATGTTAGATTAATTCAACGACATTAGTGAAACACATATAAATTTTCATGATCGGCTAGCGTGAAGCAGTAGTCAAGCTGCCACATATATGCGGTCATGGGGGGGGGGGGGGTATTGAATAATTTATTTAATGGGCGATAATTGAACGTGCATCATAACTGCTAAACATGCTTAAAATTTTATAAAATTTCTGTTTCTCAAAATTTTGCGAACATTGCAAGTAAGTAATTAATCTAAGAACATTTTACTAAACAACATTAAAAATGTTAGTCCTTATAAAAAACATATTTGTTACTTACCGATGCATCGTCTTGTGCAGTATGCATTGCATCTACTGCAGCTCTTTCTTCATGATTCAAATCTAATGGTTAAAAACAAGTCAGATTGGGAGAAAGTACATGATTTATAGCAAAAAAAATAAATAAAAAACAATAAATAAGTAGCAATTGAAAAGTTTGAAACTTTCAGAAAAGTCACTAAATTTAAAGACTTGAACAGAACAATAACACCTGCTTGACTAAGACCAAAAGAGTTTTAAAAAAGGTTGGGGGGGGGGGGGGGAGAAACTTATTATAAGAAAGGAAGAGCTAGACTACAGAAACATATGAAACGGCTTTTTACTAGATTAAAACAATCCATCAGAATGTGGAAAAACTCCCAAAAATCAAGATATGAAGAATTTTCGCATTTCTGGATAATATCATAAGAATTGA
Organism: Uloborus diversus; assembly: GCF_026930045.1. NCBI lineage: Eukaryota > Metazoa > Arthropoda > Arachnida > Araneae > Uloboridae > Uloborus > Uloborus diversus. The sequence continues at coordinate 54,357,004 of NC_072738.1, forward strand.
GATCAAAGGAATGATTTGGTTCCCTGCAATGTTTAGCAATATTAGACCTGTTCAATTATTGGGTTTTCACATAATTTTTATGCTCATTTAAGCTAAATTTCAAATTGCGACGGGTATGCTTTAAATAGGAAAGACCGCAACTGAAATTAATGTTATAAATTCCATAACAATTTAGAGGATTAATAGAATCCTTAAGAGTCTTGAGCGAAAGTTTACACATTGGCGAAAACACCACCTGGAACTGAAAGCTCTTGAGAATCTTAGCGACCTGAAAACTAATTGAAAGAAAGAATAGTAAAACAACCAAATTCTTAGTCTTGAAAGTTCTGTTAAGAACATTAATTTTTAATTTTTTAGAAAGCTTTTGTAAATGGAATCAATCAAAGTAGGCGGTAGGCGGATTGTCTATATAAATCACTATAGCTCTTGAATGGTTAAGTTCTGCATTAAGAAGTTCCGGTGAAGAACAACGCTTTTATGCTGTTTCCCTAAAAGTAACCTTAATACTCAGTCGAGTTATTTTCAGTCTGAGGTACCAACTCACAAATGGACTGTAAAATTGAGGGAAAGGAAAAATAATACTGACCTTCGTTCTGCAGGATTCCCCGTTCTATAGCTAGGATGGGTTGATTTCGTCTAAACTGGAAATGATTCGCAGCAGCTCTTAACTGCGCAGCCATGCCGCGAATGTTTCGTCTTTGATTGGCATCAAGTGCTGGCAGGAAAAAAAAGATATAGAAAGGTAAATAAGGAGGATTAATTAGTAACCTTAAGAAACGAGAGCGAAAGTGTATTATTTTTTTGTATTTAAGCGTAAAATTAGGAAAAACTAGCATTAATAAATTAAGCAGAAAAAGTTTGATTGTGAAATGGATTTTTAAAACGCAAGTTCAGATTTCTTAAGTCGAAATAGGACACGGAACTTTGAAATTGAAGCTACAACCTTTACTACATTCCCCGCAACAGGGAAAGGTTTAGGGGCTGTCCACAAATCATGTCACGCTTAAAGGGAAGAGGAGGATTCGTGAAAATTTGACAATTTGTGACAATGGGGAGAGATTTTTTTTCATATATTTGTATCATATTTTTTTATTTTATTTTAATAGGTTAACAAAAAAAAAAAAAAAAACCGACAAGTAAAAAAAAAAAAAAGTGACATGTGACAAACCGGATGGGGTTATAGTAAAGTGTGACAAGGTGGAAGGAGGTTTAAAAAAGTTGAATAAAAGTGTGACATCCTTTATATGGACAGCCCTTTTGGAACATGCAATATACCAGACAGCCCGGTTATCACATCCTGAGATAGCAGTTTCGTTCTTATTAGAACTCCTCAATCTGGAATAGTGAACAACCGATGAGGAGGCAGATGTCATCTCATTGCTGCTTAATACCCAAGCTTTGCCTTCAATTCACGAGTTGAACCGTACCATGCTGCCATTTTTAAAATACAGCAACAACGTTGACTCTACAGGAGAAAGAAAACTGTGCCAGTGTTACATACCAGACAGTCCGGTTATCTCATCCAGAAACTTGCAGTTTCGTTCTTATCGAAACTCATCAGTCTGGATTAATGAATAACCAAGCTGGAGGCAGATGTCATCTTACATAATTAAAAACTGAGCGTAGGTACCTTTGTATCTATGTCTGTCTGTCCAAGTTACTTCTCCCGAACGCCTATGAACTGACCATCGAACCAGGTATCTATAGATTCCTAATTTTTCTGTTTTTTTGTTTGACTATTTAACATATTCCTCCTATAATAATTAGCGAAGATATCAATTCGCAACTCCAACGAACTATAGGGGGGCACTGCAGTCACTGACTAATGGCGAACGAAAAAACTAAAACAAACGCATGTGGTAACGAAGAAAATGGTAATAAGTCTAGTAAATTTTGTTCGTATGCATGATTTTTTCGCTTTATTCTTTTTAAATTAATTTTCAAAGTCTTGTGGATATTCTGGCCCACGTAGAAAGAAATGAGAATTCAAGAAGCATTACTAAACGTCAAAGATTAATGCAAACTACGTAGTTCGTAGTTCTAAGCAGCTATTTCCACGATGTTGAATTCGATATTTATCAATTCTTGATAAAACTAAATAATAATTGTGGCCCGACAAGAATAACAATTAATGCTAGAAAATTCAATATGACATTACAAATTATTATCGAAAGAAGATGATACTTTTTTGCCTTGCTTGGCTAGCGCTTATTGTTTTGCATTTGTAGTTGAGTTATTTCTCTCGAATTCCCGAATCGGTTAATTTAAAATTTTTCTGTTTCGATTTTTCTAATTTCTGAACTACGATTCAATTGTGTCATGTTATGCAAATCATCAACAAAATTCTCACGGATATATGGTGGTAGTTTTCTTTTCAGTTGATTGACCATTATTTCTTTTTACTTATCGAATTCTGTAATCTTACTACCATTTTATTCCACTCATGATAAAAATTAAAAATGGTTTAACTAAAAACGCGAAATCTCGCCAAGGCTACTTAGCTCGCACAATACTAAAACTATAACCCTAAACAAATTTGGCGAAACCTTTCAGATGAGAATAAAAGCAACAAAATAAATTCTTTCTCGGTTAAACATTTTTCATTTCGTTCTACGATAATATATTCACGAAAAATTTTTGCATACTGTCTATTCCAACTAAATGCTGCTGTAAAATATGGTTTGTCAAATTAATTTAAGATTAAAAAAACCCCATATTCTTACAAATTCACACAAAACAATAAAATTTTTACCTGGTATAACGTTATCCAAGTTTGTTAATCCAGAGTTTTCTGGTGTTAACGCGCTTTCACCATTTCTCAATCAAATCACTTTTTAGAGGGAAATAATGAAAACAAACATTATTTTGAGGAGCTCGAACACTTTCTGTTGCTGAAAGCATTCCAAGACACATCGATTGCTTTAATAAATACTCAGAACAAACTGCCTATGTTTAAGTCAACAGACTTACGTGGAACGCAATGTGCAATGTTTTAGTTTTTCCGGCAGTTTTGTAAATCACCGCAAGGTAGCGTATTCGAGCGCTGGAGTTGCGAATTAAAAACTACTCATTATATGTTACTTAGATTTCGACATAAAATCCCTATTTTTCGAAGGCTTTCCTCCATTCAAATTATTATTCAGTGCTTCATCTCAACTTTCCGTAACAATGCTTTTATTCAAAAGAAAAAATATCTGTTGCCATTTTTTTTCTCGAATATGAACATATAAAATTTGTTTATATTCGACTTTTGTTTTGAGGCTTTTTCGGTGATCGGGGAATTTAAAATGTTTCCTTTTATTGATTATTTTTCCTCCCTCTACTGCAAAATTTTACTGATTTTTTTTTTTTTTTGTTCAATCCTGGTTGTTGAAGTAAATTTTTCTCCAGCGAGTGTCCGCAGCATGGTGCGGTTCGACTCGTGAGTTAAAGGCAAAGCTTGGGTATTTTACTGTTTACTGCAGTCTCTGGATGTGATAACCGAGCTATCTGGTATTGCATGTAGTTCTGCCGTAGCCCTGGCTCAGAGGTGGTAACTTACAGCTAAATACCCAAGCTTTGAATTCAATTCACAATTCGAACCCCACCGTTCTTCGGACACTCGCTGGTGAGATAAAGTTACTTTATCTACCAGTTTTTTGGCACTCTCAGCTTCAATGAGATGACATCAGCTTCCAGCTCGGTTACTCACTATTTCAGACTGAGGAGTTCTAATAAGAACGAAACTGCAGTCTCTGGATGTAATATTATTGCCCTGGATCTGGATGTAATTATACTGCCCGGTATATTGCATGCCCTGGGGTGGTAACTTACTGCTTAAAGATCCCGAGGAAGTTCAAAGAAAAATCGTGACCGCGTTACTGCATTCCTTTTACGGAAATAAAACTTTTTGATAGGGCTCGACCGATGGCACTTTTTGGCCGATGGGCCGATGCCGATTGTTGGCCGATTGTTCAAAGATGGCCGATGGCCGATTGTTTTCCTCCAAATGGCCGATTGCCGATGGCGGATGCAAAAAAAAAAGTAAAAAGAAATTAATTTAAATTTTGATAATTTAAATTCAAATTATGTTTTGAGCCCTAGTACCCTACTCATTGGAGTTAGGTGCTTGCGCATGTGTAGGCTTGTGTGTGCATAGACTTGTATATGCACATAGGCGTGTGTGTGTGTAAATATGAGCGTGTGTAGGAGATGGAAGCCACCGACCAGGAGAAACGGATTTCGGAGGACATTGCTCAGGACCGGAGGAGCCGCGCCTGCAGAGGACGCTGGGCGAGAGTGCTGCAGAGGGAGGCGAGGGGGGGGGGGAACCAGCAAATCAGCGTAACGTCAAGGACAGTCAAATCAGAACAATAAGCAATCGTGATTGCTCAAAACAATCTAACAGAAATAAATTGATAAGATTGTCTAGGAATTAAAGGATCGTTGATTCAATTCACTTTACTTCCTTACTACAAATAAGAAATTGTAATCACAAAAAGAAAAAAAAAGATTTCGACCTAAATTTCAATTTTACGATCACCCAATTTACACTTCACAAGTTTTTTTTTCGGCACATCTGTACATGCATACGTACCTAAGAACATATAGATGACCGAAATATCCATTTTGAACGCCTCCTTAGTTAATTATCGCAAATTCTCTTGTGATGTCTTCATGCGCGTAAAGTTGCGTCACTCAAAAATGTTATGAAATAGTAAGTTGAAAACTTATACGTGTGTAGTATAATCTAAAAGTTTGAGGACAAGTTGTATAAAACCTTACCCTGAATTGTTCACATTACCGAAGTACATCTATCTACAAAATAGTCACCTTGAACGACTATGCATTTCTGCCAACGCTCGTATAGCTTTTAGAAGGACTCCTGGAAAACATTTATCGCAACCTCCTGTAAGGCCTCTTGCGCTGCTGCTTTAATTTCATCGTGGGGAAGATGGCGACTTTCATGTTGAGGATGCACGGTTCGATTGGTCAATACTCTGATATGACAAGTAAATAACAAAACGTTTCGTCGGAATTAGCTCCGTGTGACTTTACCTGTTCCCAGCAAAAAAACATTTGCATGGACGCCGCTTTCTTCCATCAGGAGAAGATAAATCTGCATCACAGAAGGTAGCAAAAAATGGCTTCCAGGAGTGTTTCCAAAAGTTATATGAACACTGGCAGAAGTAGTGCATACTCCCTCAAGGTGACCTTTTGAAGGTGTCTGTGCTTCGGTAATGTGAACTATTCTCTGTAAGATTTTATACAGCTTGTCCCCCGAACTTTTGGATCGTACTACGTACAATTTGTATATGGTGTAGTAGTTATGCTTCTCCTTTTTTGACTGCTGTATAAAGGAAGACAAAGAACAAGAGAAAAAAAAAAAGAAAGAAAGAAAAACAATGAGACTGTTCAATAAACAATTGATTTGTTTTTTTTTTAATTGAACATATAACTAAGATTTTAGTAATATTGTAGTAATGTATGGATTTAGGTACACTAAACATAGTTAAAAAACATTAAATTATGTTGTTTAATCATAAAAAAAAATTAAGAATAAAACTATGAAACCGTCAACAAACTACGCAATTAAAGTGGAAAGATTGCAAGTAGACATTTTTTAGTCATCAAATTAAACAAAAAAGGTAACAGATAAATTACAATATTAAATCATAATTGGAATATTTTTATACTTATTTAAAATTTATGAATAGAAAAGTTTTCATATTTCATAAAAGCTGTAACAGTGACATAAATTTTGCGGAAAAAAGAAATAGCCATGAAAAGAGCGAGGTTCTTAAAATGCAGCTGCAATAAACAAACTCAATATTTACACCAAGTTAATAACTGAATACATATATTACTTGATCTGATGTTTGCACACGTAATATTGAACAATTTGAATGTTTAATCTGTTATGAAGCACTAAGAACAAGTTCAAATTAAATTTTTCAATTTAACAATAATTTTCTGAAATTTTTAAAAAATTGCATAATAGAAAATCCTTGAAACTTTTCTATAACATATTATTAAAAATATGATAAAAACGAAAATAACTTATTTATTGATTTTATACAAATACATAAAAATAGTTACTTACAACAGAAAAAAAAAATCGATCGCTATTAATGATGCAAAAAAGATGACGCATTACAAAATATAGGTGAAACAAGTATAAGAAATACGCAAAATGACATTTCTTGACCAAAATAAATAATCGCTAAATATTTAAGAAAAGCTTGAAACGACGAGGGTGGGTTAGGGGGGTAATCCTCTGATTTTGGTGTAACTCACAACATTAAACTTCGGCTCCAACTTCGGCCTAATTTTTTTAGTACAGAACCGCTACCACCAATGCCTCGGAAGAGTTTCTGAATCTACTTCAGCACTTCCGAAGAAAAAATTCAAACGTCCCTTTGATTTCCGAATTATGTCACCATTCAAAACGTTTTTAATCAATTTCTTACATTAACGCTCTAAATTCTTCCTAAACAGTAGATAAAGCTTGAAAAAAAAATCTCTAATTTTATGAATGGTGTTAGTTTAAAACAACTCAGAAGTACAAGTAGAGTTTAATTTCAGAAATTGAGGGAGTGGGACGAGGGGCCCGCAAGTGTTCTTGGAAATACAAAAAATAGTCGTAAAAAATAGAGTTCAAAACAATTATAAACATTGAGCAGAAAAACCCTGTTAAAACTTGCACCCGAGTTTGTTTTGACGTGCAGTGACGGATTCAAAGTATAGCAAATGTTGCAATTGTGCGAGAGGCCCCATAACCATAGGTGCACCGTAGGAGTTACAAAAATGCTTATGATAAATGTTTTACAACTTCTGTGATTGAGAAATAGGGCCTCAAAATGTATTTCGACGGGCCCCAAACTTGCAACTCCGCCGAAGCGATGCATAAAAGACTGCATTACTGTGATTCATATAATAAATATGGAAAAACTAGTCGACCCGTGCGGAACTCCGCACTGTGCTTCGAATCGTTTCATAAGGCATTTCGCTCTTTAAAAATTTCAAAGAAAGAACATTATGAAGAAGAACCGAAAAAAAGTAAGCGCAGAAGAGAAGACATGTAATTTAAAGACATCAGAGACAAAACCTCGTTAAATACAACGTTGTGATAATTTGATCATCGCTCACCTTTTGGTTGTACGTATTTTCAATGCAAACATCAATATCATTAAAAGTGTGGCTGAGTAGTGACTCGTGAAAAAGCAATAATTGTGCATGTGAAAAAAACAGGTTGTGGCAAGTACAGTGCTGCCCATATGATCATCTGACAGGAAAAAAAGAAACATTAAAGATATATTTATTGGCACGGATTCAAATTGGAGCCATTCTGATAAACAGCCCGACACCCCAACAAACCTAGCAATTGCGCCTTCCTTTTCGAAAGCTATTCATTGAAGGAATGCGTAGTAAAAATCAGCAAAAAAGCTTTTTGCCAGAAAAAATAATAATACTAAGATCATGTTTCTATATTTTGTCATTAACCAGCATGATACGATTTAAAATTATTCGTAATGCATGGAATTTGATTAAAGAATGACGAATATCTCACGTATCGATTGAAATAAACATTCTAGAGAAGTAATAAATTAGATTGAAAATAAGTGTTTTTATCTTTGAATATTGAACTATTTCACATAGAAGGTTGCTTTAACCGTTACGACTTAAATGCCCGCACATGTTTCTCCTTTATTCGAACACTTAAAATTCAAAACCAAAACCAGTTGAACAGAGTGTTTTTTAAGTGTAATTTTTCGAACGTAGACAAAATGTTTTTTTTTTTTTTTTTTTTTCAGCAGAAAGCAGAGGAGTAGAAAATGATTTCTTGCTAATGAAGTTGGTAATAATTTTAATGCTTTATATCGTATTCGCGCGAATAAAAAATTAAATGTTTACTGGGTGAAACTCGTAGTTTTAATTTGGCGTAGTATTTTTTTTCATTTGTACAAAAGGTTGAAAACTGCTATTAGAAACATCTACATTTCAGCATACAAAGAAAATGTTTTTCTGGACAAAAAGGATTTTCTTTAGATAAATCTAATACTTTTTTATGCTTAAATTATGCTGAGCGATCTGGATGTAGTCAAAGCTTAAAAAAAAAGGAAGAACACCCTTCGATTAACAGTCAACTTATCCGAATGATAACTGTAGCCTGCATAAAGGAGTCGAAACACCAAGTAGCATTCCCACTGCATTTATTTTATTACGTGTGTATGTTATGAGTACATGTAATGCGTAATACTAATATAAATTTCATATTATGTCGGACAGCCCAAGCTTGCCTGAAGTTCAGATAGTTTATAGCCGAACGCTCTACCGAAAAAATCTTATCAATTTAACCGAACAACTAAGTCCAGTGCTTTTAAGCTTTATTAAAATATAAGCACACACACACAGGCTATTTTTTTTTTTTTTTTTTTTTTTTTGCCAAAAGCGACGTAAAAAATTGGAAAACTGCATTAGAACTTTGCTTTAAAAAAAAGGCATAAGAACTACAGACTGCATCAAGAATTTGAAACAGCAAGGATCATTTTCGAAAACTTGATTTTTCGACCGTAAGTCTATTTTTTGTCGTTAGCCAGCCTGATAAGTTTTAAAATTAGAGGGGAATGATATATAAGATAAGATATTGAAGAGAAATGTTTTTATTTTTGAAAATATTTACAATTTGTTACCGCAGGCTGCTTGAACCGTTATAACTTAGATGGCAGCACGTGTTCATCATTTAACAGCACGGTTAAAATACAAAAAAAAAAAAAGAATTATGCTCTTTTTTAAGCGTGGCTTTTCGAATGCAGTAGAAATGTGATAAGCATTTTTTTTTTTTTTTTTTTTTTTTTTTTGCAAAAAAAAAAAAAAAAGAAAACATATATATTTTATCCTTCAAATTGAGGTAGTGATTTTTTTTTTTTTTTTTTTTTTTGTACAAAGAGTCAAAAAGTCATTAGACGAATATATATTTCAATATACGATTTATTATTTTTTTCTGAACAAAAAACAATTCTATTGTAGTCTGAAGTCTTAAACCTGTTACTTATATTTTCACTTACATTATGCTTTAATTTTCTTACCAGAGCCAAAGCTTTAAAAAAAAAAACCGTACAATTCAGAAGTACTTTAGCACAAAACCACATCAAGTTTTCTTAACAGCAAAGTGCGTTTTCTACTCACTTATTCTATTCCCTCAGATTTGTTATTCACTTAATTAAGTGTGCATGTAATGCACGATATTTCTCTAATTTATTTGATGCAGATTGTCCAGACGTGGGCCCGAACACGCATTCTCCTAGTTACGAAGGGAACGCTCTGCCGATCAAGCTATTCAGCTCTCTCGGTCATAGTGCAAGTTAAAGTTATAAGTTTAAAGGAAAATCTCATTCTGGTTCTTTAAAACAGGTTTTTCGGCTGAGAAAAACAATTTTTTGACCGTGGGTCTATTTTTCGTCAGTAGCCAGCACCACAAGCTTTAAAATAAGGTGTAAATCAAAGAAATCGATTAAGAATTGAGGAAAATCTGGCGTAGAAACCAAAAACAGGCTACAGAAATAATATATAAGGATTAAAAATTACCGTCGGTTCAACGGAAACCTAACAAAATGAAACAAAACCGGTTTCGGCATCTCATATTTGTTTCCATGGTCTCCAATTCGGCAATATATCACGAAATGATCATCAGTCTGAGACGCTATATTAGTTTTCCATTGAAATAATTAATAGCCACAAAAAATGAGTAAATAGGCTTTTTAGAACACCCAATCGAAAACAAAAAGGGAAGTGCACAACTGGAACGTACGCACACCCTACATGCGAAACGTACATCCAGCCGCAAGAAACAACGCAATAATTAACTTGTTTGGTACCTGAATGCAGTATTAAAAGCTCTTTCAGGGGCAGGGCCGCGCCGTCCCTATGTGCAAGGTCGTGTGTCGCACGAGGGTGACAGAGTCAAAAAGGCGCTGCGCTCTGTTGGGGTAAAACCTATGATGTTGGGGTAAAACATTAATTTCTTTTAAAATTAATCTTTGAAATAAAAATTTTCAATAGCTGCAGCTAACTTATCTCTGCTACTCCTCCCCCCATCCCCCTCGCGGTCCTATTTCTTTTCCTTTTCCCTTTTTATTTTTCTTTCTTCTAGTTCCGTCTGAAGTTAAGAAAGCCTTCAAACTGCTACTTCTCTGAATCTGTCCCCCTCCCCTTCCCCGCCAAAGCATTACGGGGAGCATCCCAAGTTTTGTTCCCAGATATGGTATTCAAAAAAGCACCTGAATACCAAACAACACCGCTTGAAACTGCTCGAAAATCACCTAAAATTGCGTTTTTGGAACCACAATTTCGAAAGATTACCGGTCCTAATGTTAACAAATATGGTCTTACAATCGCGTTCTTTTAAACTTTAATTTCAGAAAATATTCGGACAAGGGTCTCCGAACCACTTTCCTTTAATATTCCAAAAATATTTTTTTTTAAACATGACTTAAGAAAAATTTAAGTCGAGTATCCTCTGAACCTCTCCTCCTAGTATGATAGAATATTGCTTACGTTTTTAAGACTTAAATTTAAAAAAAATCCAGAAGAGAGCTCCACAATCCCCTTTCCGTGAAAATTTTCAAAGTTGTATAATTGCGTTTTTGGAAGTTAAATTTTAAAAAATCGGAAGGGAGGGAAAAAAATTTGATTTCTATCTAGTTTTCAAAAAAAAAAAAAAACCGGGGGAGGGGAGTCGGGGAGTTCCAAATTTCCCCTTATTCTAACGTTACCAAATATGGTCTATAATTGTGTTTTAAGGGTTCAACTTCTACAAATTTCCGCGGAGAGCCTCGGAACTTTTCCCCCCATAGCACCACCACAGACCGTTTAAAATTGCGTTTTTAAAACTAAAAAAGTTAAAAAAAATTTCTGAGGAGAAATTTTGGACCCCTCTTTTTAAAGGAGATTTTTTTTCTTAATGTGCCCCTCTAAAACTATTTTCTAGTTGCGCCACTGCGCCTGTTGTCATGTTTTTACGGTTATAAAGAGTTTTATGAATTATTCATCACTTACAGATTTGATAGATATTCAAAGCGGCGTTTTAACTTGATATTTAAAATATTTTCTTTTTTCCGGAACGCATTGTTTGCATATCAGAGGAGTTGCTGAACACGAAATAGTTTCGAGATATGAAGTATATATATATATAAATGTACGCTATATTTCACATTTAAACATTCACACACTATTTTTTGAATAAATTAAAATGCCAAACGTATTATTTTCCATTTTATATTTGTCTGCAAAACCTCACTCCAGGTTTACTATATTTTCCCGGAACGCCAGTGCATAAGGGCGCTCAAAAGACATTTGCACGACGGCGCCGATCAGGCTTGGCGCGGCCCTGTTCAGGGGTGACTAAAATAGAAATCCACACTGAAATTGAAGTAAACAATTTTATATGAATACAATAACTCCCTTTACTTTGTATTAAAAAGTAAAACAACAAAGGTCCTTTTTTTTTTTCAAAAACATCGGCCAATTCCATCGGCTTTTCGATGTTTTTTAAAGCCGATGGGCCGATGTTTCCCGCAAGTTAGCTCGACCGCCGATGCCGATGCCGATGACTAAATTGTTGAACCATCGGCGCCGATGCATCGGTCGAGTCCTACTTTTTGAAAGAAAGAAAGTGAAATAAACATAGTTCAATATGGTCGGACGAATACAGTTTTTATACACGTGTATTGAAAATTTAAAGGTTTTGTTTTAGCAATTACGATTTTTCCCCTTGGAACTGTAATCACCGAGAAAAAAATCTTTCCCTGAAGAATTTCGTTGTTTTGATGAAATTCCGGGAGATAATTACTTCATTTCGGGAGTAAATCTCAAAGTTCAGAATTCTCATGAATGAATTGGGAGAGTTAGCAGCTGTGCAAAGGTGAGAAGCCTCAAACACTTTTTCAACTACAGCACTGTTTACAATTACAATAACTCCTTCCATCTTCCCAATAGTTCATTCATTATATGAAAATGCAAGAAAATCTTTTATCTAGCTTCAACGATTCAGCTTCTTAAACTAAATTTTTGATTACATAACTTATCATATATTTATTATTACATCAGTATTAAAAATAGTGATAATTTACCTGGTTCTGGTGGTCTCTGCATGGCTTGGATCAAATTAAACATAGCATGAGCAAAATCTGAAAGGAATTATTGCTTGTTAAAACTAATGCTTTTGACTATGATAAACTCTTGCTTATGGCATTGCAAAAGCAATAATCCTAAAAACATTAATGCTTTTTCATTAACATTAGATTATTTTTCATTAAAACAAGTCGTTTGGAAAATAAAAAAATAAATAAATAAACAAACAAACCTTCATTCAAATGTTTCATGGTGTTGCATAAATAACTACCTCTAATCTAAATCGTACTTTATCCATCGTAATTTCAGCAATTCGTTTACTTACTATGTAAAAAAAGTTTATAGATTTTCGTGAAAGTATTATTTATATTCACGAAGGCATGTGTTGCAAATCTGAAAACGATCGCTTACGATTCGTACGCAAAAGTCTGCATTTTTTTAAAAAAAGAGAGAGAAAAGACAGTTGAATATAAAAAAATTTAATTCGTAGCATAGAGTACATAAATATACAAGTAATTTCTTTACTGTATGATTCGTAGTCACTTTTTAATCTCTCGCTGTCAGTTAACTTTCTAAAATACCCGTACAACGTGCATATTTCTGAAATCAAATTCAAACATAGGAACTGGTTGCGTTCATAACGTAAATCTAGGCTTGCCACTGCTCGAGTTCTGAAATATTCAACCGAGACACCGGAATGCACCCTCTCCCCCTTCAGCATCGCTAGTACAGTGGACGCCGGTTAATTGAATCAACCGTTTTAATGAATCAGATTGTTAAAAACAGAACAAAATCCAGTTTTATTAAATCAGACGCTTCATGGAATCATAACAGTTTAGAACAAACGTGATTCATATAGCGGCGGTCACTGCATTCAAAAAGGTACACATATGTGTCTGATTTTTAGAGCGTTTTATAGGCCAGTTTATTCTCAATGCTTCAAATAAATAGTTACTAATCATGAACCTAAACAGGGGTTATAAAAAAATGACATATGCAGATAAAATTTGAACATTTCACTTCTCAGATGTAAATATTTGCAGTTTATAATAGTTAGATGAAACACTTTGAATGGGGAATAAAAAATTGAACAATATTTAGATATACTTTTCATTTTATAGGACTTTTCAGATTTTTTTTTTTTTTTTTTTTGGCCGTAATCTTGTTGTAAAAATCCTCACAAGCTAATCTGAAATTAATTTTTCAAGTCAATATTACAAATGATATAGTAATTATCCTAAATAATCCTTCACAGTCATTTAAATTTTCAAATTTTTTTTCGAAATTGTCATCAAATTCATCTTTTTCTGGGATATGAAGTATACCGACCGAGACACTGGAAATTGTCTGAAAACCGGGACGTCTGGCAAGCCTAAAAGTAAATCAGAAGCAAAGCACCAAAAAGAAATAAACAAAGAACTTATCCTTTTCGCGAAAAATGAAGACGAAGGCAAGCGATTTAACCACTGCTGGCGCCAAACGCTTTATTTATTTACGAGCATTATTGTTATTCTTTCAGGTATTTTCGACTTGGAAAAAAACGATTCCACTGATGCTATGTACAAGATATCTGTCTGGCGCCACTAATAAATAACGGAGTTTCTAGTTTCTTAAAAATAACTGTTGCGTCCAGTGACGCATGTTCAACAATCGGGTTTATATAAAAGAAGGAAAAAAATAGTGTACAATTTCGCGTCAACTGTTGAAAAGAGGAAATTCATGACTCAAAAAATTTGAATTTAGACCTTTGAATGTTGTTTAAATTCCAAAAATTCAGTCATTGTTGTTAATAGGCGTAAATATTCCGTTTTATGTATATTCTGGAGACACCCTCGATGTAAATTCCAAAGCATCAGGACCTCTGTGCCAAATTTGGCGAAGACCCGACGTAAACTGTGGATTTGTATAAGGAAAACACCCATCCACATCCACATGAATTCATTAATACACTCCTGTTTGTGAAAATTGCAACACCATGAAGGAAGCATCATAGTTGAATGAAATTTAATACACAGTTGAGTGGTAATGGTACAAATAAATGATTACATTTTCAAACCAAACAAGCAATAAAAAGAGATAGAAATTAGTATTTTGTGTGGCCACCACGAGCCGCAATAAGAGCTGCTACACGACTCGGCATGGAGTGAAACAAAGTTTGAATATCTGCCTGCGGAAGAGTATTCCATACTGTTTGTATGTGCAACCAAAGTTCGTCTGTCGAAGCAACAGGACGAAGATCACGAGCGAGACGCCGCCCAACGAAATCCCACACATGTTCAATCGGTGACATATCAGGGGAATATGCAGGCCAAGGAAGAAGCTGTACCTGCTGCGAATCAAGGTAGGATTTGACAGTCCTGGCGACATGTGGATGGGCATTACCCTGCTGGAATACAGCCCCTGGCAATCTTTGCAGGAAAGGAATAGTTGGGGCTGTAAAACTTCGTTTATGTATCGGGTACTGTTCAAATTGCCCAAAACTAGTAGCAATTTTGATTGTCCATAATATGCTATGGCACCCCAGACCATAACTCCGGGTGTTCGTCCACTGTGGCGTTTGATAATGCACTCCGGAATGTGCCGTTCACCGGCATAGCGCCTGACACGAATTCGGCCATCATGGTTCCACAAATTGAAGCGGAATTCGTCAGAAAAGACGACCTGCTGCCAATCAGCATGCCAGCTCCTATGCACATTGGCCCATTGTAGCCGCAGGCGGCGATGGTTTTGCGTGAGAGGAATCCTGTATAAAGGAATCCTTGCGCGCAGCCCACGCTGCAGCAGACGTCTCTGAATTGATGAAGTACGCAATGAAACACCTGTAGCTGTTGACCACTGTGCTGCCAATAGGGAAGTTTTCGATTTTTCAATTTTATTTTTATATGATAGAGTAACATGTATGGACATCGTAGGGGAAAAAAGTTTTGCGATACGATAAGTAGTTTTTTTTAAATTAATTTTTAAAGTTCAAGCTTTTGTGACGTCAAATGGCATAGGAAGTGACGTCATGCCCTCTTCCGATAGGGGAGAAGCCGAAGGTCACGCATTCGACTTCGAAGACGAAACGTAAAAGGCTTATCTCCTCGCATTTAACTCCTCGCGTTTCTGGAACATTAAACCTCTCATCCTCTCGGAAATATTCGAATAAAATCATTGATGTTACACGAGGAAGATTTTTTAGATTGTGCTTTAACCAGGGTTCGTACGGGTCATGGAAATCCTGGAAAGTCATGGAAAAAAAAAACCAATTTCAGACCTGGAAAAGTCATGGAAAATGAATATTTTTGTTAAAAGTCATGAAATTTTTTTTTAAGTCATGGAAAAATGTCCTGGACAAAGAGAAAGTAACAGTAGCTTAAAGAGCATTATAAATCTTGAATGGTTTAACAGCACTGCATATAAAAGCTGTTAAAACTTGAAAATTGAATGATCCCAATAACAAATCTGAATTTTGAAATCCCATTGCATCCACATCTGTAGCAGCCGCCCTTCTTTCTTTTGCAATGTGATTTTACTGCTTAGACATCACTAATTTTGAATTAATCATTATTTTCAACACTTCTTATATTTTATATTCTGTAGTATTGAACTTACACGTTCTTGATTTTGCCACGCCCACTCAAAAAACGCGATTCAATTGCAGCCGAGAACGTTTCAATCACTCGTAAAAATTTTATTATTAAATTTATCAGAGCTTACCTTAGTTTGTTGTAGGTTTTAGGAAGTAAAGATCTTTAATAAGGTGATGGAATATAGAAATAGGGGAATTCTAGTACTCTAAAATAGTAGTGCCCAACGTACGGCCCGCAAAACTGATCCTTGCGGCCAAATGTTACATTCAATGTCAGGAATCCAACACTATGTTCTGGAATTTCAAAACCTATTAATTTATATGCATTTGAAAATGTATAAATTGGTAAGCAAGTACATTTGAAACAGAAGATTTATTTACTACTGAATGATTTTTGTAAATATCTGTTTTGGAAACATGAATTTACTGTAGAATGGCTTTACTTTAAAAAACTGAAATACTGACAGGTTACATGCATGATTAGATGCAATGTTGACTCTAAAAGGCAACTTTTAAAGCAAATTTATTGATACTTAGGATTGACTCGTTCAACCTTTGTCCCATTCTTTATCATTCTGCCTTCTTATGAAAAAATAAATTAGACATTTAAGCATCATTATATTGCATTCACTTCA
Source organism: Uloborus diversus (assembly GCF_026930045.1). NCBI lineage: Eukaryota > Metazoa > Arthropoda > Arachnida > Araneae > Uloboridae > Uloborus > Uloborus diversus. The sequence continues at coordinate 54,373,321 of NC_072738.1, forward strand.
TTTTTACTTTACGTAAATTTATGTAAAGAAGACAAATAGTTTAGTTTTTGCAGGGTGCACTGATGTTTTTTCAATCACAAACAAGTTCTTTTATGAAGTAGTGGCATACAGGTAGAAGTTTAGCTTATTCACATTTCCAAATATATTGGCAAGTTTGATATTAAATAGAACTATTCTCTTCGTGTAACAAGGTCGTGAAATTTTTTATTAAGTCATGAAAAAGTCTTGGAAAAGTCATGAAATTTTTTCATCTGAATAGAGTATGAACCCTGTTTAACGAATTCGGCCTCCATGGTGTGTTCAAAAGGATTATTGAATTTCTAAAAAATAAAAATATCAGCGCGCTCAAAATGTTCCTAGCGAAAACGAGGGATCTTCGGCGGAAGGCTGCCCATTCGCGCCCTGTGACGTAGGCTCGTGACGTTTCAGAAGCGCGCACATTTGCGCGTGGATTTTTAAAAATTCATTAAAAATCAACCACGGTGTTTTAAAAGTCGGCGATGGTGAATTTTTTAGTTTTGAGGGTCAATTATTAATATCCAATAGCCAAAATATGAACATTTAATAGGTTGCAACTTCCCTATTGTCTAGAAGAAGCTGTGCGGTCCGTCAGCGTTATACGCACCAGGTGTCTGTCATAGCGAGCTGACGTCACATTTCGGGTTCCATTCCCGGATTTCCAAGCTGTCCAACCCCGTCCGTTCACTGCTTTCAAACACGCATGGTTGTGCTGCTGTTACGCTGCACACGAGCGGCTACTGCACGATAAGACAATCCAGCTCCACGAAGGCCGAAGATTCTGCCCCGTTCAAACTACGAAATTTGCTCAAATTTCGCTTTCTTTCGTCGAAGAGGCATAGTAAAGATTCAGTTAACGTTTACTCTAGCATATAACCACCAATAATCATACATGCCTCGCTACAGCGTCTATTTATATTCGGTTCGATCCGTCGTTCAGAGTACGCTGCTCAACATACGCATGCGCTACCGGTCTGCAATTCTAATAATTTGCATATCATGCACTACTTTACATTTCCTGCGATTTTCAGCTCACTCGCGTAAGTCCTTTGTGGTGCTGCAATTTTCACAAACAGGAGTCTACATTTAAGGAAATTGGAAATCAATAAAAATGGTTAACGGTTTAGCAAGTTATAAATTCGGTGATTAATTTTGATCCAATTCAATGGACTTCTAGCCAGGTGTGTCATCATTTTTTGAAGGGGGGGGGGGGGGTTACCAAGGACGGATACAAGGAAGGGGCGATCGCACCCTCCTTGAGACATATAGGAGCTCACTCTCGGCATATTTTCGATACTAAGGTCCAAAACCGCAATTTTTGATGATCTATAATAATACGAAAAAGAGGGATCTTCCTTGGAATTTTTTAAAAGTTAACGTCTTGAAATCGCAATTGTAGCACATCTCTTAACACTTTAATGATGGGGATCGAAACTTTGTTCAGGAAGTTTTTCGAAAAGTTCCAGAAACTCAATTTTAGACGATTTTAGATTATCTTAATGGGTTTTGTGAACTCTGCCCTGGAAAGTTTTTAAATTTAAGTCAAAAAAAAAAAAAAAAAAAAAAAAAAAAACAATTATAGGACACCTTTCATGACGTTAAAGTAAGGACGGGGTTTAGTACCGGAATTTTTACAAATGGAAGTCAAAAAAAAAAAAAAAAAAAAAAAAAAAAAAAAAAAGAAGAAGAAGAAGAAGAAAAATAATAGGCAATCTTCAATAATGAAGGGGTCGGAGGTTTGGGAATTCTTAAAAGGGTTAAGTATTTGAAATCAATCGCCCACTCTTTGAATACTTTCTGGATCTGTCCTTGGGTTGTACCTCTGGCTAAAGTGTCTGCAGATTAAGTTAGGACCATACACTCGGGCTGACTTCAAATAGGATATTCAAGCAGTTCTTTTCAGTGAAACCTGTGTATAACGATACTGTCTATAGCAATAATTGTGTGTATAGCGATATTTTCCTTGGTCCCAGAAAAATGTCAACATGAATAATCGAACCGTCGATAACACTAACCTGCCCATAACAATATTTTTCATGTCCCAACAGTATCGTTGTAGGCAGGTTTTACTGTATATCCTTTTTACGACAAAATGACAACGAACATGCCACAATTTTGGTCTTCAAATATCAAGATAAGCCTCGCTTTAGAATATGAAAATTGCTTAAAACAAAGAGGT